>NC_053027.1:195747432-196047432 GCF_003073215.2 Triticum urartu | reverse complement strand
TTCAAATGCAAATTCTCTATAATGCACTAGTCTTGGGGGAGCTATCCTATTTTCTATAAAACACTCATCTTGCGATCCTTATCAAGTGTGTGTTGGTGGAAGGCAAGCCGTTTTCGTTTTGGTACTTTATGCCATCATGAAACTTTGTAGAGATCTTGGTTTGTTTGGAACCATCCTCTCTTTTGGGAGTTTGATGTCTCTTATTTGAGTATATCAATGGATATCTCATTCCTTGTTGTATCCATTATGGATATCCTCCAAGTGATGATTTATTCATTTGGTATATTTTCTTCGCTTGGTATTTCTTTGTCTTTTGGTCTCGGTTCTTGAAAGTCTTGAGCATGCATATTTACTTCTTGTAGTTTCTTTGGCATGCTTTCCCTCTTTGACCCAATATATAGGGGAAACTCCACCAAGTCTCAAATTGGATGAGATGTGCATGAAATTCAGTTTCATATCTATATGCACATATTTATGTGGAGTTTGTCCTATGTGTTGTTGGTTCTCTAACTCTTTGGTCCCAATGAGTTTGGGTACCATTTTGTTTGTGTTGTTGTTCTAGGAACAATTGGAGATACATTGGATGCTCGGCTCACTCACAAAGAAGGTGTTGTCATCATGTGCTTATTGGAGTCGAGCTAGGATGATCAATGAACTACTATCTACCTTCAATTGGTATCTACTACATCCTTCCAATGTT
Organism: Triticum urartu; assembly: GCF_003073215.2. Classification (NCBI taxonomy): domain Eukaryota; kingdom Viridiplantae; phylum Streptophyta; class Magnoliopsida; order Poales; family Poaceae; genus Triticum; species Triticum urartu. The sequence continues at coordinate 196,046,732 of NC_053027.1, read as the reverse complement.
AACTCGGTAACAAGTATCTTCATATTCTTCATGCACACATTTCTTGCATCAACCTTGTGTAGGTTGTATCATGGCATGTTATCCATTCTTTCTTGTGACACTTGTTTCCTTTCTCAAAGCATCCCAACAATGATGTCTTGTTGCTAGTTGTGATGTCTTTGATGTTCGTGTCGTTGGAATTCATTTATATACAATAAGACCATATCTAGCCATGTGCTATGCTCTCAAGCAAATATCTTATTGGTATATGTATGACTTCCTTTTGGATATCTTGTTCCTTCGTGTTGTAACTATTTCGGGTGTACATCCTTCTTAGTGGATATATCGTCTACCTAGAATCTTATACACTTGAGAGAAGTTGCATATCTAGATGATATCCTTTCTTTCACGTCCACCTTGTCTTTCTTATGTTATTTCTTTGGTGGCTCCGTGAAAGCTTTTGCCTTGAGTGTGTGTCTTCTATCGTTGCTTCTTGATGCACTCTTGTGTGTGGTGAAGATTATTTTCCTCATGCTTATCTTTACGAGGCTTTTGCCATCTTAATTGGTATCCCTCGTCTTGATGAGGCTTTCATCTTCTATCTTCACCACGGGTTGTCACAAGCATAGGTTCTTAATATGCTTATTAGTAAGCTTGTGAACCCATTTGCTAGTTGTGTGTGCGAATGATAGGCCTTGCACCGTGTGCCTCATTCTTTCAAGACTTCATTGATGCCTAATGCTCATCCGTACATTAGTCTTCTCAAGTGCAGTGCCTTGACTCTCACACATCATTTTGGTTGAGCCCATTCTTAAGTTGCCTCTTTCACTTGTTGCTCAACCATGTGTTAGTTGCAAGTACTAGGCTTAGTTTCCTATATGCTCACTTGCACTTGTTGTAAGTTTCTATTGATTTTGGGGGAGCTATGATCCTATTTTGTGCACTTTGTATCCAAATACAAATATTCTTATGTGTGCACAAATCATGGGGAGCTTCTCTAGTTTCTTTAGAACACTCCTTTGCTCATTTCATAATATCCTTTATTCATGTGGCTCGTAGGATCTTTGGTCTAGTTGGTTCAATTGATATCCGTTGATTGCTTGCTTCAATTGGTACCTTTTGATTGCTTGATTGCTTGTGTCTCTCTTTGTTATGTCTTGTGGCATATCATTCCTTTAGCAATCTTGGTGCCTCAATATAGTTGGTCTCCCTCCAAGTATTACCTTTGGATATGTGTATGGCATTCCACTCTCTTGTTGAGAAATACACAACTTTTGGAGGAACACCTTTTATATTGGTCTTCTTAGCTTTTCACCCATTTTGGCAATCGATGCCAATGGGGGAGAAGTTTCAGAGAGTTTTGTGAGGTTTCAGAGAGTTTTGTGGAGAAGTCTTTAGAGTTTTCTCCTTGCTTTGGTTTTGTTCCTAAGCATTTGCATCTCATACGCATGCTTTATTGGTTGTTGCATTGCATGGTGATGCATAATTCCTTGTATTAAACTCTCTTGAAAGTGATTGTCATCAATTACCAAAATGGGGGAGATTGAAAAAGAACATGCGGTGCCCCCATGTTTGGTTTTGGTAATTGATGACAATCTCTATGGACTAATGGTTTCCTTGAGTTATATTTGAAGGTTTTGTCCATAGGCTTTTCTTGGAGTGCATGTGTTGATTTCAAGGAGAGTTTGTGTCGACCAAGGTGTTATTCAAGGAATTATCCAAAGATTGGTCATGTTGTCTTGAAGAAGAAGATTGTGTGATCATTCGTGTCTACCTTCAAGACATCATTCAAATGAAGAGAATTGGAAAGGTTCAAGGTTGATCAAGACTAAGTCAAGAGTGAATCAAGTTGATCAACTCACAAAGCGCAGAAGATGTACCGAGAGGGATCAAGTGATCCCATGGTATGGTAAGAATTGTCAATTACGCTTTGTGTACTAACCCATGGTCTTCGTGAGAGTTCTTTGTGGGGTTAGGTTGCGGTGTGCAAGTTCAAGTGGAGCATCACGAAGAGATCAAATGCTTGAAGCTTGCCGTCCTTTGTGGTGATAATGGACTTGTGAAGATGTGCGGAAGAGTGGCTCACCCATAGTGGAGTATGGGGGAGCAATCAACTAGTCTTCATCGAGCCAACACAATCAAGAAAGGTGGTCCAACTTGAGGAAGTCAAGATCGTCATCACTAGCTCAAGTGGACTATGTGCAAGGCAAAGGTTTGCCCTTGATAGGTTTTCTATTTTACCGGTCTCATAGTGGTAGTTGGGAGACCGGGTTGTAGGATCGATTGTCGTACTATCAAGGGGGGCTCTCTAGGGAGTAGCTTGATCGTATCATTAGTCGAGAGCTCAAACCATTGCATCCTTGCATCATTTTTCTTGGTTCCTGTTTGGTTCCATTTTTGAGTCTTAGAGCTTATGGTCATCTTGATGACAAGCTTGAGTTCATCGAAAACAGAGTTCGCATGCATCTTCTATGATGTTTTCGGTGTTGGAGGTTTTAGCAGTCTTATCCGAGGAAGGGTTCTCACCATTTTATTATGGTCCTTTTCTCATTTGCTTCTTATTGATATTTCTCTCAAGATTGTGTTAGCCCTTGTCATTAGCTTTCCAATAAACTTGGTTTCATTGAATTCGGAGCTCGTATGCGAAAGTTGTGGCTGTTTTGATATTGCCTGTTTTACACAGAGAGGTTGTACCGCCCCATGGAGAGGTTGTACCGCTTGACCGGTACAACCGGTGTTTGGAGCGGTTGTACCGCTCCAGAATTAGTCCGGAGGTTGTACCGGTCATGTACCGCTCTACCACCGGACTGGTCTCTGTTGTGGTGCGGTTGTTGGGCGGTTGTGGGCCTGTTGTACCGCTTATTGCCTGTTACCGGTTGTACCGGTGCTCATAGAGGTTGTACCGCTCCTATGTTATTCTGTATATAACGGGCAGATTCGTGGGGACCTATTTAAGGGGGTCTTCTTCCCCAATGGTTCTCCATCTCTTGAGCTCGTTTTTGCCCCCATTGTTGACCTTCTTTGAGCTTGCTAACTCTCAATCCCTCCATGGATTCTTGATAGTTTTTGAGGGAAAAGAGAGAGGAGATCTAGATCTACATTTCCACCAATCACTTTCTCCTCTATGTGAGGGGAACCCCTTGGATCTAGATCTTGGAGTTCTTGGTGTTCTCCTTCTTGTTCTTCCTCTCATTTTCCTCCCTAGCATTAGTTGCTCCGGTGGGATTTGAGAGAGAAGGACTTGGGCACTCCGTGTGCCCTTGCCATTGCATTTGGTGCATCGGTTTGAGTTCTCCACGGTGATACGTGGAAGTGAAGTTTGAGAAGCTTATTACTCTTGGGTGTTTGGGCACCCTAGAGCTTGTTCCTCTTGGGTGCCTTGGCGCCCTAGACGGTTGGTGTTGTTCGGAGCTCAATCATTGTGGTGTAAAGCTCTGGGCAAGCGTCGGGGTCTCCAATTAGGTTGTGGAGATCGCCCCGAGCAATTTGACGGGTACCGGTGACCACCCCCAAGGGTTGCCAAAGTGTACGGGTTCGGTGACCGCCCCCAACGGCTGCCATTTGTACGGGTTCGGTGACCGCCCTCAAGGGTCCCTTAGTGGAATCACAGCATCTTGCATTGTGCGAGGGCGTGAGGAGATTACGGTGGCCCTAGTGGCTTCTTGGGGAGCATTGTGCCTCCACACCGCTCCAAACGGAGATTAGCATCCACAAGGGTTTGAACTTTGGGATACATCGTCGTCTTCGTGTGCCTCGGTTATCTCTTACCCGAGCTCTTTACTTATGCACTTTACTTTGTGATAGCCATATTGTTTCTTGTCATATATCTTGCTATCACCTAGTAGTTTATCTTGCTTAGCATAAGTTGTTGGTGCACATAGGTGAGCCTAGTTGTTGTAGGTTTTGTGCTTGGCAAATTAACCGCTAGGTTTATTCCGCATTTGTTCAAGCCTAAACCATAATTATTTTAAAACGCCTATTCACCCCCCCCCTAGGCGACATCCACGATCTTTCACCTTGTCCCTTGTCTTACCAACAAGAGGGTTTGTGACTCCTTGAACTAGTGCAAGATGTGGAAGTTAATTGCACTTGTTCTTGCCAAAATGACAAGAGTGAAGTATGTTGGCGGATTCACCCTCAAGAACTCTGTAGTTCTTCTTCTTCTTCAGGATCCACACCATCTTGATGGGAATCCTCAGAGTTGTAGTTGTACTTGATGAAGTGGAACTTGATGTAGTCTTGGGAACCCACTTGACCAAGGCCTTAGGAGCTTCTTCAAATGCATCAATTTCCTCTTGAAGCTTGTCATTGCCTTTTTGCTTATGGTCTTGTGGTGGAAGATCATCTTGAGCTTGTGTCCCTTTGAAAGAAGTAGGATCATACTTCTCTTGTTGAGGAACAAACTTCGTCTTGAGGTATTAATCTTCTTCCCACTCAACTCCATTGGCATTGAACTTTCGTTCAAAACCAACACCTTGATTCTTCCGGTGCTTTCCTTGGTTGCGTACAATTTCCTCGAATTGCTTATTCCCAGCAAGGCTCTTGTAAACACCTTTCTTTATAATTCCCTTCAATAAGCTATTTTCTTGCTCAAGTGTAACTTGGCTAAGAGAATCATTAGTGGAATCAAGAGAACTACAAGAAGCAACAATATTGGATTTAGCATGATTATTGTTACTACTAGAAGAAGAATCTTTCTTGTTCTTGTTACTAGACTTGACTTGAGGCATGTAAGTGGATAAGAGTAAACGCTTGGCAATGTAAGAAGAACTTTTCTTGCGAAGATCATCATTGATTGCCTTTAAGAACTCATGCTCTTGCTCAAGGTTGAGCTTCTCAAAACGTAATTTCTCATGAGTCCTTAACAGTTCTCGATGATCTCCTAAGATAGTTTCATGAGCTAACTTAAGAGTGTTTAGTTCTTTAGTTAGAGATTCAATCTTCTCCTTATCATTGTCATTCGTTTCATCATAGTATTCATCACTATAGTTTTCAACAAGTAAATCATCATCACCTAACAAGTCATCTTCATCACTATTGAAATCAACATACTCGGGGTGTGATACCTTTGAACCTTTGGCCATGAAGCATCTTCCAATTCCTTCATTTGGTGAATCAAATATGTCGTAGGAGTTGGTTGACACAAGTGCTAGACCGGCAACACCTTCATCTTGAGTATATTCAGAGTCAGAGTCATAGCTTCTCTCGGAGTCATTGTCGGAATCGGAGCCGGATACCCATTCACCAACATGACCTTGATGTCTTCGTTTTGTGTAGCTCCTTGATGACTTGTCCTTTCTTTCCGAATCCTTGCTTCTCCGTGAGGGTCTTCGTTCATAACGATCATCTCTACTCCTTCTTTCTCTAGGTGGTGATTCTTCTCTTCTACTTCTTATTTTTGGAGAATCTTCTCTTCTTTTGTGGGGTGTCGTACACTCATTGGAATAGTGTCCGGGTCTTCCACAATTGTAGCAGTTTCGCTCTCGACTAGAAGATCTTTTGTCATTATGGGACCTTGACTTGGAACTTCTCTCTTTGCATCTATTCTTGTAGAACTTGTTGAAGTTCTTCACCATTAGGCTCAATTCTTCATTGAAGTTTGTTTCTCACTTGATGACATGGGAGCTTCACATGAGGCTTGGTAAGCACCACTTGACTTGTTATGGAGCTCCTCCTTATCCTTAAGTGACATCTCATGAGCAACAATTCTTCCAATGACTTCCGTTGGTTTGAGATATTTGTAATTTGGCATAATTTGGATCAATGTGCATACGGTATCGTATTTTCCATCCAAGGCTCTTAGGATCTTCTTGATGATGAATTTTCGATCATCTCTTCACTTCCTAAGCCGGCAATCTCATTTGTGATAAGAGCAAGCCTAGAGTACATTTCAGCGACACCTTCACCATCCTTCATTTTGAACTTGCCAAGTTGACTTTGAAGCACATCCAACTTGGACTCCTTGACGGAGTCGGTACCTTCATGCATGTCAATCAAAGTATCCCAAATTTCCTTTGCATTCTCAAGACGGTTGATTTTGTTGAATTCTTCGGGGCACAATCCGTTGAAGAGGATATCACAAGCTTGAGCATTGTATTGTAGCATCTTCAACTCTTCCGCGGTAGATTCACGATTCGGTTCTCTCCCATCAAAGAATTCACCTTGCAAGCCAACACGCACAATAGCCCAAACGGCGGGGTTATGTCCAAGAATATGCATTTTCATCTTATGCTTCCAACTAGCAAAATTAGTGCCATCAAAGTAAGGACCTCTAAGGTGGTAATTTCCCTCACTAGATGCCATACTCTCCTAGGTTGTGAAACCAAGGCTATGACTTCCAAAAGCTATGGAAATCAAAGCAAATGGAGACCAAAGCTCTGATACCACTTGTAGGATCGAAAGTATGTCTAGAGGGGGGTGATTAGACTACTTGACCAATTAAAAATCTATCATTTTCCCAATTTTAGTCTTTGGCAGATTTTAGCTATCTTAGCACAAGTCAAGCAATCTTTACACAATTCAAGCAAGCATGCAAAGAGTCTATGAGCAGCGGAAAGTAAAGCATGCAACTTGCAAGAATGTAAAGGGAAGGGTTTGGAGAATTCAAACGCAATTGGAGACACGGATGTTTTTGTCGTGGTTTCGATAGGTGGTGCCATCGTACATCCACGTTGATGGAGACTTCAACCCACGAAGGGTAATGGTTACGCGAGTCCACGGAGGGCTCCACCCACGAAGGGTCCACGAAGAAGCAACCTTGTCTATCCCATCATGGCCATCGCCCACGAAGGACTTGCCTCACTAGCGGTAGATCTTCACGAAGTAGGCGATCTCCTTGCCCTTACAAACTCCTTGGTTCAACTCCACAATCTTGTCGGAGGCTCCCAAGTGACACCTAGCCAATCTAGGAGACACCACTCTCCAAGAAGTAACAAATGGTGTGTTGATGATGAACTCCTTGCTCTTGTGCTTCAAATGATAGTCTCCCCAACACTCAACTCTCTCTCACAGGATATGGATTTGGTGGAAAGAAGGTTTGAGTGGAAAGCAACTTGGGGAAGGCTAGAGATCAAGATTCATATGGTGGGAATGGAATATCTTGGCCTCAACACATGAGTAGGTGGTTCTCTCTCAGAAAATGTGTATTTGAAGTGTAGGTATGTTCTGATCGCTCTCTCCACGAATGAAGAGTGGGTGGAGGGGTATATATAGCCTCCACACAAAAACTAACCGTTACACACAATTTACCAATCTCGGTGAGACCGAATTGAGAAACTCGGTCGGATCGATTTAGCAAACCTAGTGACTGTTAGGATTTTCGGCGGGACTGAGATGCAACTCGATAGGACCGATATGGTTAGGGTTAGGGCATAACGTAATCTCGGTGTGACCGATTAAACAAACTCAGTGGGACCAATTTTGGTAATTAGCTAACCAGAGAATTGGTCAGGTAAACTCGGTGGGACCGATCGCTCATTTCGGTGGGACCGAAATGTTACAAAAGAGAAACAGAGAGTTTACATTGCAATCTCGGTGGGACCGATCGCTCATCTCGGTAGGACTAAAACGTTATGAAGGGAAACAGAGAGATTACAACCCCATCTCGGTGTGACCGAGATCCCTATCGGTGAGACCGATTTGCCTAAGGTTTGTGGCAGTGGCTATGACATCTGAACTCGGTGGCGCCGGATAGAAAGAATCGGTGGGGCCGAGTTTGACTTTTTGTTTAGGTCATATGTGGATGTGGGAAGCTAGTTGAGGGTTTTGGAGCATATCACTAAGCACTATGAAGCAAGAACCTCATCAAGCAACACCTCATCCCTCCTTGATAGTATTGGCTTTTCCTATAGACTCAATGTGATCTTGGATCACTAAAATATAAAATGTAGAGTCCTAAGCTTTGAGCTTGAGCCAATCTTTTTGTCTTTAGTATTTTGAGGGGTCCACTTTCCTCATCCATGCCATGCCATTCATTGAGCTTTTCCTGAAATATTAATCTTGGAATAGCATTAGCTCAATGAGCTATATGTTGTTAGGAATTACCAAAACCACCTAGGGATAGTTGCACTTTCACCGACCCTGCAAAATAAGTTCCACATACCACCATAGAGAGAATAATATTTTCACAAATCTAATCTGCTGACACGTTTTGGCAGCATGACATCTCGCCACGGCCTAGTAATTATTCGAACCGTTTTTATTTAACTAGCCCCGCACATAACGCGAGGCGGTTTCTTGACATGTCTTGTCAAAGCAGAGATCATGCTCCCCTTATTACGGGATTCTCATCAATACGGACGTGGGTAACCCAACCGTGCCTAGGACTCCTAGATTTTAGGCAAGTCCCAAACGACCACGAGGAGGACGCTTGACATTCACCCTCTTTATAAAGGGACAAGGCTTTCACTTTTTTCCCTCCCATGCTCAATCGAATCCTTCCCCCGCCTCGAGTTCTAACACCCAAAGCCCAGGTCGGGTGCTTCGGACCTTCAATCATGTCTGGATCCAGCATTCAAGGCCAGTGGATGCCTTCCTCCGTTACGGAGGAGGACATCAAGAAGTTGAGGGAAGCCAGATATCTGACCGCTGAAATTTCGCAAAGGCTACCCGCCCGAGGGCAGGTCGTCCCTACTCCCGAACCCAACGAGAGTGTTGTGTTCGTCTCCCACTTCCTCCGAGGACTAGGCCTCACTCTGGATCCCTTCGTTAGGGGTCTTATGTTCTATTACGGGCTGGATTTTCACGATCTGGCCCCGGATTCCCTTCTTCACATCTTGTCATTTATTGTTGTTTGTGAGGCCTTCCTCCGCATTACCCCTCACTTCGGCCTGTGGCTCAAGATCTTTGATGTGAAGCCGAAGATGGTCGAGGGGCAGTATGCAGCGTGCAGAGGTGCTCTAATAAGAAAAATTGCTGACGCTCCATGGCCAATGGGTTCCTTTCCAGAGGTATCCGAATTGTGGCAACGGGAGTGGTTCTACGTCACAGCTCCCCGAAGTGCCAAGTGGGTAGCTGCCCCCACCTTTCGCTCGGGCCCTCCACCACAACTGATGTCATGGATCAGCAGGGGGCTGAGCTGGGGTCCAGCCAAGGACGTGCCAATACTGCAAAGCCGTATCCGAGATCTCTTCGAGGGAGATTTCAGTCTGGTTATGGTAATGCAAGTTATGTTGGTTCGTCGAGTCCAGCCTTGCAAACGCCGACCTCTCCGCATGTGGGAATTCAACCCTGAAGGACCGCGCACTATTTAGAATTTCCTCGGCATGACGCACGAGGAGATGTACAAATCATTCTTCGGACCCCAAATAGAGTGTTCAGACACTACCGAGGACGTGGGCCTGAGCAGCAACCGTACCGCCGCCCAAGTAAGTAATCCCATGGCCGAACACACCGTCCTTTTATTTATCTTGACATCATTCTGAAGAATCGCTCTTTGACCAGGACTGGGTAACAAAGGCGAAGATGATCCGGTGTTCGGCCCCCCTTCCTGAAGGCTTGGACAATCCGGTGCTGGAAAAGATGCTCGAGCCAGCAGCTTGTCCGATGCCCTCAAAGGAAGACGAAGGGGGGAATAAAGAGGGCGAAAGCGGGCCTCCATCGCTACCTATTCCAACCGAGGGAATGAGCGCCTCCGCGAGGGAGGATAACCGAGGGGAAGAATCTGACATTCTCTCTCCCCGAGGAAGGAAGAGGACTACCTCTGAAGATCCGGAAATCAAGGTTTCCAAACGGGGGAAGAAATCTCCGCCAGAGGGTCCTGCCTCAGAGGGTGTTCTTGCCGCACAATGTCCGCGCGGGGATCAGCCCTCTAACGAGCTGTAAGTAATCAAAAGGTATTTAATAGTGAAGATACCTTACCTTACTTCTGAGGAAAATAACTGAAGTATTTATCTTGTAGTTTGGATCTTAGCCCTTCTCAGTTTAGCTCGTCTTTGGGGGATCTTCTTCCGGAGATGATGGAGAGCGAAACGCCTCCCCTGCCACACCGCCGTACGAAGCGGGCGACCCTGAGGTGTCATCGCGGAGGGCTTCTCCTGATTCGGCAAGGCCAGAAGGTAATCCTATGGCCACCCGAAGTCCTCAGTATCCGGCTCTCAAAGAGAGCAATCAAAAGAGTCCGGCATCGTCTGGTGCGCGGTTGGATGTACGGAGGGATCTGCTGGAGAAGGTGGCTATCTCAGAAGAGCACCGCACCTTGATGGGTACGGTGATTGAAAGGATTTCGTCTGCCAAAAGCGGGCTGCATTCCTTTATGAGTCTACTGACGGGTTTTGTGGTACGTGAAATGAAGTACATTTTTGAAAGTACCACACATTTTTAGATGTGCCCTGTGTAGATAGTAGCCCCTGAGACTCTGGTTGTCATCGAAAACGACAGCAAACAAAGGATCATAGTCCCAGGTAATAACCAGACTGCCTTTATGTGCAGGTGGTGGAAGCTCCGGTGGCTAGCCGGACTGATGGGTATGCCGAACTAAAGCGACAGCTGGATGCGGCAGATGCCGACATCGTGCTTGTCAACAAGCGGCTTGACGAGGCACAGGGTGAGTGGCCTTTCTGGTGACCGTCACATAGTAAGAGCAGCATGATGCCAGTATCTTTAATATGTTGTGACTGCAGATGGAGCGTCCACCATGGAGGCCCTTCGGGCGGAGCTTGCCCGAGCCAAGGAGCAAGCAAGGAGTAGCAATGCGGCTGCTTTGCAGGTGGCCGAAGAATTAAGGGCCGAACAGGCCGCACATTGCGAGAGCAAAGAGAAAATGGCCAAGATGGCTGTAGAGTTAAAAGATACTGCCGACCGTTGCCAGCTTCTTGAAGAAGAAAACCAGGCGATGGACCTAGAAAAGGACACGATAGCGACCAAAGATACCCGCTCTGCGATGAGAGCGAAAAAGGAGGAGCTGCGTCAAGCCGGGGATATCGCGGCTGGGAAACCCTTTATGCTGCGGAGCAAGTTTGGAGATCCTCGGTATGCCCCTCTGGAGTTCGGCAGATGCATATATGGACTTGGCGGACGCATATATGGACTTGGCGGCGAGTGCTGTCGATGTGGCCGAATACTTCCGAGATCAAACAGATCGTGAAGTGGACAAGCTATTCTGGTCACAATTTAACGTTCCAGAGCGTCCGCTTCCATTGACAGATTGGCTTGTCGAATGGGCCGAGCTGAATAGATTGTCCGGACTCGCCATGAGGTCTGTTGTGGATCATCTATGGCCGGAAAGGCCAAAGCCGAACAACTATTTTGGTTTGGTGCAGCAGTTCCTTGGTGTGGTGCCGCGCATTAATGCGATGAAGAGGTTGGCGTGCATAGAAGGCTCAAGGATGGCCCTTGCCCGTGACAAAACATACTGGGCGGAGATGGATGCCACCACTGTTGCGGCGCAGGGTTCGGCCATAGGCCGAGTGGCTACCGAGCACTATTTTGAAGAAGTTCTTGAAGGCGCTCGTTCGATAGAGGCCCAGTGCTCGAAGAATATTATGTTTGAGTGACATGTATTCCCATTGTAAAAACAATGTTTTATTAAGTTTATAAAGGCTGTATTTATACTTTTGCCCGAAAGTATTATGATGCCTCCTGTGCGGCAGTTTATGTATATATGTATATAACCTGAAAGATTGCAGTCGTCGGCTTCAGCCCCCCACATATAATGCGGGGGTGTTTGCAGAAGACGCATGTTCACACTTGACCCAACGTCTTGGTCCATTATGGAGGTGATAGCGCAGCGAACTAGGCAACCGGACTATAATGGTTTAACACTTTCACTTAGTGAGAGGAGTTTGATAGTGGGGCTACTATATAGCCACTAGTGGCTCCGCACTCATCCGAATTCGGGGTGCGTACATGCCTGGCCGGGAAACGTCCCTTCGTTAAGGCGGAGGAATCCTAAAGATTCCGATAGGTCATCGAGTGGTTGACCAGTCTCACGCTATATCATGACAGTCAGTTTTCGGCTTTCTCTGCTTAGGTGCTCGTCCGGATGAACTAGGGCACAATCGCAGTAGTTCTCCTAGTGCCGCCTTAGCCGATAGAGCGGAACGTAAGGCAGCAAAACAGAGGAGCCGGGCAAACCCAACATTTGACCAAAAACATGATTCGGAGCTGATGCATATAAGGCCTAACTCGCGATGCCGAACACTCCCTAAGGTATTCGGTATTTATGGTGTAAACCAGGCCTAAACAGTGCCCTTTGTAATAAGTCCCTTGTGTCCAGGTACGTGCAATATTCTGACGTGGCCACATGCCAATACGTCAGCATCCTTCTCAATTGTACTAAGAATCTGAGGGATGTGTATCAACAAGAGACAGTAAAAAAGGTTTACGTAGGGTCTTAATCTAAAGAGAATCCTTGGAACGGGTCCCTGCTGCACGTCTGCGCCTGTGTCTCCGTTGTGCCGTATTCTGGATGGGTGTAGCACGGTGGTCATCTGAAAAAGAGAGGAACTTAATTGAAAAGTTGCCGTGCAAAAGGTAAGTTATATTATATAAACAATATATAGTTCAAAATGAGTAAAGTTGAGCCTGATTGCCACTTGTGCGCGCGCGTTGAGCCCCTTGTATTGTAATAGGGGTATAGCCATCAAACCTGTATCAATTACATATAGCTGTACCGGACTCGTCCACCCGTGTTCGTGGTCTTAACGACCTGTCAGATGCTTTAGTTGGTGAGGCCGTTTAGTGTGCGGCTGCCAAGGCGGCCGCACGGTCTTCCGCGCGCATGGAGTGCTCAATATTTCCATTTACTGTGATGATGTCACGTGGATCGGGCATCTTAAGCATGAGGGAAGCGTAATGCGGTATTGCGTTAAAGCGAGCGAAAGCTTCGCGTCCGAGTAGTGCTTGATAGCCACTTTGGAACGGAGCGATGTGGAAGGTTAAATTTTCGCTGCGGAAGTTATCGGGAAAGCCGAATGTAACCTCTAGTAGTAGGGAGCTCGTGCAATGGGCTTGTAGGCCTGGCGTTACTTCTTTAGAGGTAGTATTTCTATGGCTGATTTTTATTGGGTCTATCCCCATTTTGCAGACTGTGTCCTGATATATCAGGCTTAAACTACTGCCGCCGTCCATCAGGACTCGTGTGAAGTAGCATTCGTCAATTATCGGGTCTAACACCAAGGTAGCCCATCATGCACGCCGGATACTTGCCGAGTAATCCCGATGGTCAAAGGTGATCGGTTGGGACGACCAGTGGCAGAACTCCGCGGTGATAGGCCCTGGGGCATGTGTCTCTAGGAGTGCCGCTTTGTTTCTCCCCTTTGTCACGTGTAACACGTTTACTGTTTTGACTTCTGGTGGGAATTTCTTCTGTTCCCCAGTGTTTTGCTTACGAGGCTCGTCCTCGTCTTCGCTTGGTGTATCCTGCCCCTTGTGTTCGGCGTTGAGCTTGCCGGACTGCTTGAAGACCCAACATTCTCTATAGGTATGATTTGCAGGTTTATCTGGGGTGCTGTGGATCTGACATATTTTATCCAGAATCTTGTTTAGGCTGGACAGTTCGTCTCTGTTGCCTTTGGAGGTCAGCTTTTGCTGATCTGGCTGAGAGCTTGTGAATCCGGCGTTTACCGCCATGCTCGGTTTCCCATTTTTGTCCCTGACTTCGGATGTACTTGGGTCGCTGGTGCTACATTGGGCTAACCAGCTATCCTCGCCCGCGCAAAAGTAGGTCATGAGGCTTGTTAATGCTGCCATTGTTCCTGACTTTTCTTGGCAAGGTGTCTGGCAAGCCATTCATCTCGAACGCTGTGCTTGAAAGTTGCTAAGGCTTCGGCGTCCGGACAGTCGACTATTTGGTTCTTTTTAGTGAGAAACCTATTCCAAAGCTTTCGGGCTGACTCTCCAGGCTGTTGAGTTATATGACTTAAATCGTCTGCATCCGAAGGTCGGACATAGGTCCCTTGAAAATTTCCCCGAAAAGCGTCTTCAAGCTCTTCCCAGCTTCCAATGGATTTTTCGGGGAGGCTTTTAAGCCAGTGCCAAGCTGGCCCTTTGAGCTTGAGGGGTAAGTACTTGATGGCGTGGAGATCGTCTCCTCGAGCCACATGGATATGGAGGATGTAGTCCTCAATCCAGACCCCAGGGTCTGTCGTTCCATCGTACGCCTCTATGTTTTACGGGTTTGAATCCCTCTGGAAATTCATGGTCCAGCACCTCATTGGTGAAACATAGGGGGTGTGCGGCACCCCTGTATTTGGGTGTACCGTGGTATTGGGATGTTTGTTGTGTTGCATTGCGTGCTGGAGCGCGCTTGCGTGGCCCGTAAATGGATCTGGTTGCGCCATACTTTTGATGCGAGTCCTCATGTGGATCGCGTACGGGCTTATGTGCGGCGTCGTTTGCCGTTCTATGTTGGCCACGAGGTCGTCTATCCGACCGGATGGCCGTTTTGTTTTTTGATTGCGGGGGATCTAAGGCCTCCTCATCGAATTCAGGTAGCAACTTTCGCTTCGGGTAGCTCTTGGTGTGGCGATTACTGCCGTACTTCGCTTCAGTGTTTAGTACTTCATTCCATCTGATTCTGAGTGTGTCTTGTGCAGCCATGAGCCTTTGCTTCTGCTTTTCAGACTCCTCGCCATGGCAACAAGCCTTTTATGGGCATTCTGTTGCTCCGGGTGCCTGTCCGGTGTGATGTTATTTGGACTGTTATCCTTGATGGAGTCGGGTTGTTCGGTTTGATTCTCCGTGTTGCCGTGGTCGGATGATGGTTCAATGTCGTGTTTGTCGTCCACTGGCTCACCTTGCTCTATCGCTGGGTTTATATGATCGTTATTTCTGCCAAGGCGGGATTTGGAGCAGCGCTTATGCCGCCGCTTTGACTGCTTCTCAAGGGAACAACCCTTCGTTGTGTCCTTCCGCTCTTCGTCATTGTTTTCTTTGGGTGCGTCCACCATGTATACATCATATGATGAAGTGGGTGTCCCGTGCCCTGTGGGCAGTGGTTCCTGTTCATCTTCTGCATCATCGTCCATACCATCGATGTCTTTGGAGTCAAAGTCGAGCATGTCAGTCAAATCGTCGACAGTGGCTATTAAGTGGGTGGTGGGTGGGCGGCGAATTTCTTCGTCGTCCGCATCCCAATCCTACCAAACATACTTCGGCCAGGACTCTCCTGACAGGGAGAGAGACCTTAGTGAGTTCATTATGTCGCCAAAGGGCGAGTGCTGAAAGATATCCGCGGAGGTGAACTCCATGATCGGCGCCCAGTCAGATTCGATAGGCAAGGGTGCAGGCGGTTCGGAGTCTATGGCCGGGGAAGAATCCGGTAGTTCGGCGTCACGGCTCCCATGAAGGGTAAGGTCGATACTCGGCTCAATCGCCGATGAGAGTGCGGCCTTCGTGGCGGGGTCTATCCACCCGTCACTGGATGGCGCATCTGGCTCCGAATTGAGGGTCGGAGTGGTTGCCGGCGCGATCTCCTGAACACAGTCCGATGGCAGAGCTAAATCATGCTCATCGTGACCGTGTGGCGCACTAGGCAGGGGCTCGAATCCGTCGAAGATCAAGTCTCCGCGGATATCGGCCGTGTAGTTTAAGCTTCCAAACCTGACCTGGTGGCCAGGGGCGTAACTCTCGATCTGCTCCAGATGGCCAAGCGAGTTGGCCCGCAGTGCGAAGCCACCGAACACAAAGATCTGCCTGGGGAGAAAAGTCTCACCCTGGACCGCATCACTATCGATGATCGAAGGAGCCATCAAGCCTAACGGCGAAGACACAGAGGAACTCTCAATGAAAGCACCAATGTCGGCGTCAAAACCAGCGGATCTCGGGTAGGGGGTCCCGAACTGTGCATCTAAGGCGGATGGTAACAGGAGGCAGGGGACACGATGTTTTACCCAGGTTCGGGCCCTCTTGATGGAGGTAAAACCCTACGTCCTGCTTGATTATTCTTGATAATATGAGTAGTACAAGAGTTGATCTACCACGAGATCAGAGAGGCTAAACCCTAGAAGCTAGCCTATGGTATGATTGTATGTTGTCCTACGGACTAAAACCCTCCGGTTTATATAGACACCGGAGGGGGCTAGGGTTACACAAGGTCGGTTACAAAGGAGGAGATATACATATCTGTATTGCCTAGCTTGCCTTCCACGCCAAGTAGAGTCCCATCCGGACACGGGACGGAGTCTTCAATCTCGTATCTTCATAGTCCAATAGCCCGGCCAAAGGATATAGTCCGGCTGTCCGGAGACCCCCTAATCCAGGACTCCCTCACCCGTCGTTCTATGCTTGTGAAGAGAGCAACCTAAGCAAGCAGGCTTGTAGCTTAGGCTCCTGCTAGTGTATATATAGTGGTTTTCTTTTTCTCTCCATATCAACCATTTTATATTGCGTACGTGTCATTCAAGAGTGAAATGATGGTTGCTTCTTCCGACTAACTTACTGTGTGATTTGACTGCTCCTTAGTGGCCCCTACACGTACTCCCCCTACGTGTATGCAACAGTCACACGTACACATGGACGCAAAAACGCGCACGACACCCTAATGCATGCATGTCCGAGCACACGACGGAACACACACGGTCACGCTCAAGTGCTCAACCTACACGTGCATGCACACACATACTCAGTCAGGGTGAGCTAGTGACCGTATAAACACCAGAATATATATATATATATATATATAGGGTCGCGCTATTCGTCACCCTGGATGAGGATTAGTTATTCTTCACCCCCCTCTATTTTACCATCAATGCACCGTAATTTTACGTTCCGTAACTTTTGTCTTATTTCCAATGCAAAAAGAGACAGTAAGAAAATATATAATCGCCGTAAAAAATATTTTATGTTATGTAAAATTACAAACGTAAAAACATAGTCTAAAATACACATAAACTGTAAATTTTCTTGTCTTGTGACCTATATTTTTATTTTCTTATGTCAAATTTTACGTAGTGAATCAGTAGGAATGTAACTATTTGAATTCCAAACGTAATTTAATTATAAAACGATCGTAAGATTACCTCGGATGAGGAATAATTTATTCTGCACCCTGGGTGATGAATAGTGACACTATATATATATATATATTGAGCGCAATGAGCGTATTATGAAGTCCACTGACCGTATTTTTACAAATATACAGTGACAGACAGTGTATTTATCTCGTTTGAAATTAAGCCATATTAACCAGAGAGGAGGCAGTATGGACTAGCATTACTTTGCTGTGTCCCATCAACTTGCCGAACGAGGAGAAGGTTGCAGGACGGGAGAAGCTTGCGCGCGGTGGCTCGCAGGACAAGGAGAAACTTTTGACTAATGTAAGCTCTCCCTCGCTCAGGCGGTGGACGTGCAACAGTTAATTTGGTGTCAGATTGCCAGAAGCATACACTATACTACTAGTGCTATTATTGTTCGACTTCCCGAATAGGCGAACAACCAAGCGCAAAGTTTACTAGTACTACTACTATAGTCTATAAAGGTACGTACTATACTAGTACTAGGAACCAGATGGAGGAGCATCTGCACTCTTATTATAATTTTAAAATGTGATAAAGCAATCTTCAACACATTTGGTTCTCTTCGAGGGTTCTCCCATGTGATAATGGAAGTTGATTGCATGGAACACTCGCCACAATTCTCGCTTAATTCTGGCTCATATCCTGTTACAAATAGTAGCGCTCGGTAATATTTCCTCTTTTTTTGTTATTCAACATGTAAACAGGTTAGCAAACCTTGCGGCGCATCTTCGTGCGAACCATGCTTGCTGCACTTTGAATGTGGCCGAGAGCTGGCTTGATGAAACACCTCGCTTCCTACTTCTTTTTTTGCAGGGTACCTCACTTCCTAGTGACCAGTGTCTTGGCTGATCGTCCTAAGAATGTTTATATATGAATAAAGCTCTCTCATTTACCTGCAAAAAAGATTAAGCCATATTAACCGGAAAGGAGGGAGTATGGACTAGCACTACTTTTTGGTGTGTCCCGTCAACTCGCAGAACGAGGAGAAGCTTGCAGGACAAGGTGAAGCTCGCTTACGCCTTTTGACTAATGCAACCTACCCTCGGTGGACATGCATCAGCCCATTCGGTGTCAGATTGTCAGAGGCATACACTGTAGTACCCAACATGCGGAGTACCATCATTGTTCGACTTCACGAAGAGGCGAAGAGCCAAGCGCAGTAGTACGAGTAGTACTACTACTAGAACCTCATGGTGGAGCATCTGTACTCTTATTTTTTTATCTCTGATAAAGTACACGTTTATTCCGGAGCAGGGCGGAAAATGGCAGCCCAACATGTAATGAATGATATCGATCAACCAACCATGCTCGAATATATCTTGGCCTCCGTGCGAGCCCATCTGTGTGTTCTCGCTCCTCGTCTCTCTCAAGGAACGGTGGGTTGGCTCTTTGCCGTTAATTGAGATCGGTTTGCTCACACTCCTGTCCCACATGTCAGTGATATGCCAAGAGGAGGTGGGTTGACCGACTGGCCATACGCGTACTTGGTTTTGCACCTTCATACTACTCCTCCCTCCGTCGCAGTTTATAGGGCGCGCTTCATTATGATGCATTTCTCTCAATGCATTTCCACCACCAGAGAGACTTTAGACGCGTTTGGTTTAATGCTCAATTAATTAGGGCGTGGTAACCGCAATCAAGTCCACAATTTTCTCTCCATGTACTGTACTACTACGGAGTGGAGTAAGTGCATGCATGTGTGTACCCGGGGTGGAAGCACTGCATGCATGTGTGTACGCGTTATTCCCTCTAGTAATAGACGCCATGCTATAACTACCAATGCTATTTTTCAGGCCGATCGCTAGTCGCCTTGGTCCCACAGATTTTTTTTATTTTTTCTGAAGCGCGCTGTATAAACAGTGACGGATGGAGTAGTATGAGTGGATTCAAAGAAGAGCGTATTGATGGTTGCTTCTTCAGAGCAACTTACAATGGGAAAGGTGGGGCTTATGATTTGACTGCTCATTACTCACTATTAATGCGGCGCAACGACCGGGCCAAGTCTCCCATGCGGTTGTGCACTACCCCGTCGGTTCTTAAATATACCCCGGAGTATATGTCTTTCTAGGGATTTCAATGAGTGACTACTCAAATATTCGTCTTTTTAGAGATTTCAAATGGACTGGCACATACGTATGTATATAGACATATTTTAGAGTGTAGATTCACTCATTTTGCTCCGTATGTAGTCACTTGTTGAAATCTCTAGAAAGATGAATAGCATATTTAGGAACGGAGGGAGTACACATACGAAGCAAAATGAGTGAATCTACACTCTAAAATATGCCCGTTTGAAATTTGTAAAAAGATAAATATTTAGGAATGAAGGAGTATAATTTTGTGCATGGCACATGGACCCGAATGATGAAGAGGCTTCTGGCAATGCTATCAAGCTTCCATCATTTGTTTACATAATTGACGTACTATACAAATAATTTTCCAGTGACATGAAATTGTACAATGGTGTGAGCTTTCAGCTTTTGTTTCGCGTGTCTTGCCATCGATGCTCTTTCGGAAACAACAAAAAACTAACTTCCTTGCTAATGCATGTCAATTATTAGCAGATCAGAGCTAATAATTACATCACAACTGAAGACAGAGTTGTGAGAAGATGTTAAATTAAAATTGATCCATGCTTTCATTGGCAGCAACGTCCCCCCAGCTCTGTCTAAATCAACAAGGCATGTTGGGAAAAAAAATAGCTGTCTGGAGCATGCAACATTCCGATCATTTTGTGCAGTTCCACTAAAATAGAGCTGAGCGTCCCTGTTCCAAAGATATTAAGTGTGATTACGATAATAGAGGACTGCTGATGAAACAACAAACACACAAATAGAAGCCGGTCACCTTTGCAGTCTCTCTTAAGACTAACTAGTTGGAGAAGATTAGGCTCGGAGTTGGATGAGGAGGATAGAGCAAAACCAATCTCCCTTTGTGCAGTCGCACTGAAATGTAGAGACGTTGCCCGTGTGAAATTTTAGTACAACTGCACAAAACACTCTTAAGAAAAAAGTGATTTGTGCAGTTCACCAAAAGGTCACAATAGCAACGAGGTGAAATGGATAGCCCTGTTTGCAAAAAAGAGGTAGAAAGGAAACAATTACTGGCCAATAACAGTTGATGACACATGCGACGACAAAAAAGAAGCATATTCCTTGTCCTAAGGGAAGATAACAACACGGTTGTGTTTGTCTAAAATGGTGTGAGGATGAGAATGCAATATGGAAAGTACGTCGGACGAGCTACGTTTTGGGCAAAGAACTATGGAAGATCCACATGCAGCGACATGGGAAGACGGGCAGTGGAGCAAGGCCGGAGGGGATACCTGGAGGTCGTCGGGATGTAACTAGGTGAGCGGCGGCGGGGGGAATATGTGAGCAGGTGGCGTAGGCCCTGCCGCGCCGGAGCTTGGTCAGAGAGAACGGCGTGTACCGTAGATCGGGACGTGCTGCCTCGGCGCCGTCGAACGGATAAACGATGCACTTCCTCCCTTTCCCCCAACGGACGGGATGCGGCCGGATTAGTGACCAATGGTGAGAGAGAGAGAGGCCACCATACTCCCTTTCCCCCGGCGGACGGGATGCAGCCGGATCAGTGACCAACGGTGAGGGAGAGAGAGAGGCCACCGCAGCCTTGTGTGAGATACTCTGAAGAGCGACAAACCAGGCAGGCAGGCTCCATTGTATATAGTGAGCGGACTACCTTTTTCTCCATAAAAATCGTTTTATATTCTGTGTACGTGCCATTGAGCGCTATAACTTTATTTAAAAATAACGCGGCAACGCGTCAAGTCGAACTTTGTTTCGTGCATGCGTGGTACACGACCTCCCTAGGTAAACAACTGCTACAGGCGTTCAAATTAGCACGTGGGCTGCCATTTCGTAAAGAAATGAGCTCCATCGTGTACCCGCGCGGGTGTGGCTGGGCACGAAGCGTGAGTACATGCACGGTGCACCTATTCTCTTCTTGTATACGTACACCACCTACGTGGGGTTGTGTGAGAGAGATACAAACCTAGAGAGATATAGTGTGTGGGTTCTTGAGAGTTTTTTTTGGGGGGGGGTCAATCGAAAAATGTAACATATGCAATGTGTGTGAAATAGAGTCCTGGATATAACATATATATAGAGGGGGCGATCCACGAGAAGAGAGTGGAGGTATCATCGGCTTGAGGTGTCCATAGAATCGAAGAGAGGGATGATGTGTGTGTGTGTGTGCGCGCGCACGATCGATAAAGAGTTCCATCGAATTTGTGTGTGCCCACATCAAAGATATAGAGTGGCTGGGCTACTGGAACGTGAGATGGGACATGTGCAGTTTGTCTCTATGGCATGGATACCTACCTGCAGCGCTCGACTATCGGTGTGTGGTGGGGGAAGAGGGAGGCCCAATTAACTATAGAGGTACAATGACTGGTATATGTGTGGAGGAGAAGAGAGGCCTACCTCATGTATTAAGGAGATTGATCTGCCTCATGTATTAAGGGAGATCGATTGGCATCCATGCATATGTGCAGGAGAGGAATAAGGTTGGGAGAGAGACAGAGCTAGAGTGTTGGAAGGGGTGGTAGTGGAGTTGCTTCTAACAAATGGTGGGATAGGCTTGCTAGACAAACGGAGGGCACTCCCGCAATATCAATAAGAGAGGAGATGGCTGCTTGTTGTCTGTGCACGTGCGTGTGAGAGACGGGTCAGGAGGCATGCACGAATGATGAGGGGGACGATGTGGCTGTGGTAAGCAGACGTAACTACATAGGAAGATCAATCGCCCTTTGTTAGAGAAAGGAGAGACATAACTTGTGAGGTAAGTCGATCGATGGGGGGGTAGTTAAAGTCGATCTAGGTATATGTTGGGAGATCGATCGGTATACATGCATGTGTGTGTTAGAAGCAAATGAGGCACGAGGAGAAGGATAGAGAGAGAGGGGTGCATGTAAGAGGTGGTACGAGAGGCATACTATATCGAGGGGGAGGAGTGTGCGAGTACGAGAACGATGAAAGGAGTGGTGGGAGTGAGGCATGGACGGTGACAAGAGAAGAGGGGAAGCTTGTGTTTGTGCTAGGCACACCTGGCTAGAGAGGCATATCGATTGATGTGTGTCGTAAAGAAGGAGCTGGGGGGGCCTACACACACCGTGGGTGAATGACCAGAAGTGAAAAGACGAATTTGCGCGATGGAGCTAGAGAATGCTGAGGGAGGGTGAGAGGGATGCGGGCGTGTGCATGCACAAGAGAAAGTTAGCGCTAGCTACAAAGATAAGAGGGTTGTGTGGGTGTAAAAGACGAATAGAGATCATATATACTTCATTATAAAAAGCGAATTCGGATATTTGAAGAATTTATCATAGTGTGTTCAAACCAACGCATGTGTGAATATATATAACGGTGATACACATGGTGTGGTTTTGAAAATGTTATACTACATTTAATATATTTTATATCTACTCCTATAAAAAACGGAGTTGTTGATGATGGTGTGCGTGCCATCCTGCATTATAGGCCGTCCGATTTATATCTGGCGGATAGCAAGGAAACTATGATGGTTGAAGTTGGCAACAATCATGATTGTAGATTCTTATTGAAATAGAGAAACAAATTCAAATTTAGTTCAAATTGCAGCGGTAGTATAGACATTTGGAATTCACTAAAATGTTGGTATGAGTAGGTTACATGCAATATACAGCAAGCGAAAAAATTTAATCGGACATAACATGGATTCATACTCCCTCCTTCCATCTATATAGGGCGTAATGAGATTTTTAAGACCGCCTTTGACTATTGACAAGATTAATAGTACATGACATGCACAATGTGAAAATTATATCATTGAAAGAACCTTTCACAGGCAAATTTAACGGTGTGCTTTGTGTAAGTTGCATGTCATATATCATTGCTCTAATATTTGGTCAAAGTTAGCATCGACAAACGCATTAGGCCCTGTATAGATGGAAGGAGGGAGTAGCTTTGAATAGCATTTGTATAGTAAAACGGGGCAAGACTCTCTCTTTGTGTGGTGTGAATAGTTTTATTTTTTTCGTTTTCTTTTTGGTTGAGGGAAGTGCGAATTGATTTGGTACGTACAAGTACAATATTACTACACGTTAGGCTTGTCCCTAAAATTCAACCCGCGTCTTGTTATATCACGAAAATTCAGATATCGTGCTCCCAAAACTGGCGCCTTCACAACCCGCGCCTTGCTATCCCGAAATTACAACGCGCGCGAAAACTCCCTCCAGCTGCCAAATCCCGACACGCGAAATCCCCCTTCTAACCCTGAGACGAAAGGGCCGCTAGTTCAAATCGGTGGGGGGTACTTTTGTAGCACACCCTACATTTTGGACAAGCGCGTCCCTAAGTCATGCTTCACCCCCTCCCATCGCCCCATTTTCGCCATTCGAAATCCCAGGCCGCCATAACCTCTCTGCTCCAGCCGCGAAACCCCACCCTCCTCTGTCTGCCACATCACCGTTGCCCAGCCGGAGCCTCTTCCCTGACAACGTCGTCCACCGCAACAGCTTGACGTCCCTCGTCCACCTCCCCGGATGAGGATCCGTTTTCCATCTCGCCGTCCCGCCGGTTCAGCCGCCTCGTCCTCCACCTCCAAGGAGCTGCTCTGACGATCGCCTCGTCTATCGCAGCTGCTCCATCCCCACAGTGCCGCCTTAACCTGCTCCGCCGGAACCGCAGCATCCTCACCGACTCCTCGGATGAAGCCGAGGCCTACTCGGCGCCACCAAAGAGGTTGTACACTCATCGCATCGCACCTTCTCCTTAACTCGACCTCCGGCGCCGACGGTGCTCCAGCCCGCATCCCCATGGAGCGGCTACCTTGAAGCCGGTGCCGCGGGCGACATCTCCACAACGGCTCTCCCCCAGTGCGAGGCCCCTTCGGCGGCAGTGTCCATACCGGCCGGATCTGCTGCTGCTGCTTCGGCTCTCGCTCGCTCGCTCGCGCTGCTGCTGCTCCGGCTCTCGCTCGATCGCTCGCTCGCCCAGCTGCTGTTGTTGCTCTCCCCCTCGCTCGTGCTGCTGCTCTGCTCCGATTAAGCCACACTTCAGTCGACTGAATCGAATTTTGGGTAAGTCGATTTTCAGGGGTTGGGGGGGCTCGCAGGAGTTAAGGAAGAACCACCCGCAGCGGGGACAGGGCTCGCCGGAGAGGTACCCCACTATCTATCTTAGGGTTCAGGGTGGGGGGCCTAGAGGGCTGGCCGGGGCGGCGGTGGCGAGTTGTTTTGGGGCGGCGAGGCGGCGTTGGGGCCGGCGGTTCGGCCGGTGGTGGCTGGCAGCCCAGGGGGTGCAGGTTGAAGATGAACTGCAGGCCCTCCCTAAACTACATGTCAAGTGCCTCTCTGCTACCATTGCGTTCAGTTTCGATAGTAGCATTCAGATTCCACAGTAAATTTCAGTTTCGATAGTTAAGTTCAGAGTCAACAGTTTTTACCTCATCTATTGTAGTCAGGTGGTTTTTGGTGATGTTAATTTTACATCCATTTTACATCATCTATTGGAGATGCTATTAGAATCCCACTTGAGATTGACGATGTCTGTCTTGTGCTGCTTTAGCCTTGACGTCTTACGGCTCACCGGAGCTGCTCCAACGACAGAACAATCCATCACAACAGAGCAGTTCCCTGGACGCCGTCCACAAATTCCTCAGATCTTCCTCCACACCTCCGATAGCCACCTCTGCCTCAATTGCTTCAGCGACCAACCCAATGATGCTAAGGTCGACACGGCTACGGCAAAGAGGTTGTACACTTGTTGCATCACTTATTACTATACATTCACGTCGATCCATTAGGGCTATTTTGGTTCAACGGAAAAACGTCGATCCACTGGTTGTTACCATCACTCTAAATTTCTGCATGCTCTCCTTACATAATCTCACCATATTTTTTTCGTATGCATGTCAGATATTGTACACAATCATGCTGAACATGTAGAGAAAAAGAGAAGAGTTTTACGTGGCAATACAATGTCATGCAGACATCGCTCCATGGTGGGTTCAATGGCAAACCCTCCCCACCCCTCTCCAGATTGTAATCCAGAGGAAGATATCTGTATTAAGGCGGATTCAGACGCCGCTGACCACTCCTATTTACCCCCCAAGGTGTTTGCTCTACCTTGGCATGATGATGTCAGTCATATCATGCATATGTTGCCTTGCAGTGCCTACTTTTGACATCATATATGTCATCTGCTTAGTTTAGACATGTTTTGTAATGCCACCTGTTTAGTTTCTATATCATATATGGGAATTATGCAGTCTCATGTCTTTTAGCCAGCCATAATATATGTGAAATGTGCAATGCCATCCTGTTTAACCATGCATCATATATTTGAATGATATCTTGCCCATCCTTTTCTTCATTACATTTCCATTTGTCGACAATGTTTGTATATTAAACTACTCTTCCTGTGAATCAGCCATTTGGGTGGGAGATGGAAAAATCTGGAGTGAAAACAAGGCCTTTAGAGCAGCCAGTGCTACCTGTCGAAGCAGATCTCTTGTTGGGCTCCGATAGCTCCTCAGAGATGGATTTAGAGACAGATGACCAGTCCTATTCCCCCACTGAGGTGTATGCTCTAACTTGGCACGGTTATACTGCTCATATCATGCATACGGTGTCTTGCATTGCATAGTTTAGACATCATATACACAATATTCAACACCATGTTCTTAGTTCAGACATCATATCGAATGCCCTCTGTTTAGCATATAAATCACATATGTGAATTAAATGATGCGATCCTAATTACTTAGATAACATGTAGGTGAATTATGTCATGCGATCCTGTTTAGTTATTCATCATATCTTTCAATTATGTTATGCTATGCTATCCAGTTTAGATAGACATCATATATGTGAAATGATGTCATGCTATCTGTTTTAGTTAAACAATATACATGTCAACTATTTCATGCCCTATTTTTTCCACACTATCTATTGCATCCGTCTCCCATACAATGTCTGTACATTCAACTATGTTTCCTGTTTATCAGCCATTTGAACTGGAGCGGGTGATGCCAGTATCTAGCAGACTAAAAACACGGTCTTCAAATAAAACAGTGCTACCTCTTGGTGGAGATAGCACCCCGGTTGTACATGCACAAGAACCAGCCCTACCACACATAACCCAAACTCTCGCAGATTGTACCCCTACTACGATGGATAGAGAACCAGCTTCACCCAATCTAACCCCAACCCCAGCCGATAGTAACCCAGTTCCTGTTGACACAGCACCATCTCCACCACAGATCTCCCAAACAAGAGCAGTTAGTAAGGCAACTCCAGTGCCCAAAGGGCCAGTACTATCACGGCGAACCCCAACTCCACCAGTTAGTATGCTTATTCCTGTGGAGGAAGCACAACCAGCTAGTCGTAGTTTAGCATCTATCGCAT
This sequence comes from Triticum urartu, assembly GCF_003073215.2. Classification (NCBI taxonomy): domain Eukaryota; kingdom Viridiplantae; phylum Streptophyta; class Magnoliopsida; order Poales; family Poaceae; genus Triticum; species Triticum urartu. The sequence continues at coordinate 196,020,392 of NC_053027.1, read as the reverse complement.
TTGATGTTGTTAAATCGTATGTGCGTATCTTCCCATCTTGGAAATATTATACTGAAGATGAAGGAAAATGCCAGTTGCAGGTGTTTGTCCAGGAGTTATGTGTAAGTAATGTTATTCATGGCAATTACTTTGCTTCGTCCCATACATCCTACCTCCATGATGGTTACAATACAGCAAATTGTCCCATTTTTCTCTATAGAGAAGGACCGATTTGGAATCTCAGTATGAGGTAACCTGTGCTAATACCTCTGCTATCTTCAAGAATACTTGGTGGCAGTATTGGAATTACCTGAAGAAAACGTACTTCACCGGCAAAGAAACTCATCAAATTCCCTTACGTTCTCCAGAGACACATTTACTGGACGATGACTGGGAACGCCTTGTTCTGTACTGGTCCCGAACCAAGAATGTGGTAAGGTCTATGAGATTATTTTCTATTTTTAAGTATTATATTCTTCCGTCTTATTGTACTCTGTTCATGTAGAACAAGTGCCTAAACCTGAAGAACAATTGTTCTAATTTAAGATTCCATTGCTATCATAGTTCAAAAAAGCGCTAGGCGTTAATTGTGCGTTTTGCCACTGCCTTGCGCTTTACTGACCAAAGCGCATGCTTATGCGCAGTTATGCACAGATTATGCATAGTTATGCGCAATGCGTTTTGCCAACGCCTTGAGTCTAGGCGTGCTTAAGCGCTCTCTTAGGCGCGCCTTTTTAACTATGATTGCCCTGCTCTTGTATCACAGTATTTACTCATACAAACTTATTTTAAAATTGAAGGATCCAATCGAAACTCTAATGGCAGAGCAGGTATGTTCACGCATGTTTCTTTAACAGGTTTGCTCTTATCAATAGCTCTGTTGCTTTCAATTTCAATTGTGTATACAGTTGACTTTCATATCATGCACATTACTAGCATCACAACAGAGCCAATAGTGTTGTTGTACATGTAGACCCGTGGTACCCATCTGAAATCTTGTTGTGCCGTGTAGTTTCCCACGCTTTGTATTCTTTCACTGCTGCTTTGTCTTGAACTGATATGATTTGAACCGTGTCTCTATTTTGATTTGGCAAGACAATGCAATGACCATAGGACATAGACATATGTTTGTTTGATGCTTTTATTATGTACTAGTACTTGGCAATAGAAGACTTGGTAGTTTAATCCTGTCCACCTTACTAATGAACTGGTTCACCGAAATGAGTTTCATATACTAGTACATGCTAAACTTGTTATGTGTCTGCTTGTTTCTTCTTTTAGAATGCTGACAGAATATTGGGGAAGAGTGCCTTATTAAGCAATGGTAAAGGGAGTAATGTAGATAAGGTTCAGGATAGTGACACATCCTTGTTGGTCTCCAACAAAGCTGATAAAACAGCTAAGGAAGACTATCTTGAAGATAGCGAGACAACCCCAAAGTCCTGTCTTGGTTTAGTGTTCGAGTTACTGACCACTACCGCTTGCACAAGCTAGTCAAACTCACTATCTGAATCGGTTTGGTTTCTTGAGTCTCAACTACAAGCTGAAAGACATCGATCAGCCGTGCTGCGACAAGAAGCGGAAGGACACCGGAAGTCCTTGGAGCATTCAGATGCATACTTTCTGGTGCAACAGCAAGCGTTGGAGGATTTTAGCGCCAAACAGGACAAAGCTAATCAGCTTGCTAAGCTTATTGCCAGCATGGTGGATACCCAGGATAACGTTTCTTGAGCTCTTCTGAAGTTGTTTCAGTTATGCTCTTGTTTTGCTGCCGCGTTTATTTGCACTGGTGGCCAATTTTGACGGCCAGTGTATGTAATGTGCTACTTTGTTGCCTATATTTGCACTGGTGGCGAACTTTGATGCCCAGTGGATGTAATATGTGTAATAGCGGTAATAGGCTAGCGTTAATTGCTTGCTTATTTATTTCCTTGTTGTCTTGTTTAGTTGTTTGCTTGTAGTCACTGCAGTTCTTTTTCTGTTTTTTTTATAGTGGCCACAATAGCCTATTTTTGGTAACTAGGCCAAAATAATCATGGCAACACACGGACTGTTGTAACCATGGGCCTCCTGCAGGCCGTATGATCCATGGGCCTTCGTCCGGCCATAGGATCCATCGGCCTTCTATATGGGCCTTAGGGTCCATGGGCCTTCTACGGGCCGTAGGGTCCATGGGCCTTCTACGGGCCATACGATCCATGGGCCTTCTACGGGCCGTACTATCCATGGGCCTCATACGGGCCGTAGGATCCATGGGCCTTCTACGGGGCGTATCATCATTTCGCCCATCATGGGTCGTACTATTCGTGGACCATAACGGGCCATTAATAGGTCGTATTTGATAACTCTATGAAAACAGCTCAACGGGTTTTTTTGACATGAAAACGACCCAATGTATTAACCGTCCGCAAACGGGCCGACTGTAACGACGGGCTGAATTTGGCCCACAAGAAGAAAATGACAGTAACGGGCCGTATGTAACCGAATGCTCCAAATGAGCCCAAGAATCAATAAGCCATTAGAAGGCCGAAAGATAACTTGGGCTGGAAACGGCCCAATGGAATAACGAGCCGTTAATGGGTATAAAGTGATACACTGTTCATTACGGGCCAATTTCACCACAGGCCGTTAATGGGCCAAGAGTTACAAAGGTCCTCATATGGGCCGAAAGAAGTCATGGGCCACACATGGGCCGGAAGTTAAAACGGGCTGAATCATATTGGACGGTCCAGATGACGCTACTGGGCCTAATTCAGATAGGGCGTAACGGGCCCTGGGTTAGCGGGCTGTAAATGGGCTATATGCGAACAGGCCGTTAACAGGCTTTCCATGGGCCGGCCCGCCACCTTTTGACCAAGTCAAACGGGCCGGCCTTTTCACAAGAATGGGCCTCTGTTGGGCCGTGCCACGTGTCACCGTATCATAGGCGCCTTCGGTCCAATGAGCGGATGACATCTTTCCCAACGGTGAGCCGACACGTGTTTCCTCCAGCCAATGATGATTTTACACGTGGAAAATCCCCATTGGTCGGAGCTGTTAACGGGTTATCGGATCCAAAACCCGACCCGATAGCTTAACGGCGTTCCGTTACGGTGGATGCCACGTGTCGGTCACCCTTGACGAAAGCACTTCTGTGATGCGCGATTTATCATCACGGAAGTGGACACTTCCGTGATGATAATTTTGGTAATGTCATGGAACACTTCTACGATAGCACAGGTATGACTATCTTGATTCTGTCATAAAATCGTCATGGATGTACATGCATGACAAAAAACATGACCTACTGTGAAAAACACGTATTATCACGGAAGTGTATTTTTTTGTAGTGACTATTACTCCACACATCGACCGCTATCTAGCATGCATCTAGAGTATTAAGTTCAAGAGAACAGAGTAACGCTTTAAGCAAGATGAATTGATGTAGAGGGATAAACTCATGCAATATGATATAAACCCCATCTTGTTATCCTCGATGGCAAAAATACAATACGTGCCTTGCTGCCCCTACTGTCACTGGGAAAGGACACCGCAAGATTGAACCCAAAGCTAAGCACTTCTCCCATTGCAAGAAAGATCAATCTAGTAGGCCAAACCAAACTGATAATTCGAAGAGACTTGCAAAGATAACCAATCATACATAAAAGAATTCAAAGAAGATTCAAATATTGTTCATAGATAAACTTGATCATAAACCCACAATTAATCGGTCTCAACAAACACACCGCAAAACAAGATTACATCGAATAGATCTCCACAAGAGAGGCGGGAACTTTGTATTGAGATCCAAAAAGAGAGAATAAGCCATCTAGCTAATAACTATGGACCGGTAGGTCTGAAGTAAACTACTCACACTTCATCGGAGAGGCTATGGTGTTGATGTAGAAGCCCGATCGATGCCCCCTCCGGCGGGGCTCCGGAAAAGGCCCCAAGATGGGATCTCATGGATATAGAAAGTTACGGCGTGGAATTAGGGTTTTGGCTCCGTACCTGGTAGTTTGGGGGTAGGTAGGTATATATAGGAGGAAGGAGTACGTCGGTAGAGCAACATGGGCCCTACAAGGGTGGAGGGCGTGCCTGGGGGGGGGGGGTAGGCGCGCCCCCTACCTCGTGCCTTCCTGGTTGATGTCTTGACATAGGGTCTAAGTCCTCTGGATCATGTTCGTTTTGAAAATCACGTTCCCGAAGGTTTCATTCCTTTTGGACTCCGTTTGATATTTTTTTTGCGAAACTCTGAAATAGGCAAAAACAACAATTCTGGGATGGGCCTCCGGTTAATAGGTTATTCCCAAAAATAATATAAAATTGTATAATAAAGCCCAATAATCTCCAAAACAGGATATAATATAGCATGGAACAATAAAAAATTATAGATACATTGGAGACGCATCAAGCATCCCCTAGCTTAATTCTTGCTCGTCCTCGAGTAGGTAAATGATAAAAACAGAATTTTTTATGTGGAATGCAAATTGACATAATTTCAATGTAATTCTCTTAATTGTGGTATGAATATTCAGATCCGAAAGATTCAAGACAAAAATTCAATATTAACATAGAAATAATAATACTTCGAGCATACTAACTAAGCAATTATGTCTATTCAAAATAACATGACCAAAGAAAGTTATGCCTACAAAATCATATAGTCTGGCTATGCTCTATCTTCACCACACAAAGTATTTAAATCATGCACAACCCCGATGACAAGCCAAGCAATTGTTTCATACTTTTGGTGTTCTCAATCTTTTTCAATCTTCATGCAATACATGAGCGTGAGCCATGGACATAGCACTATATGTGGAATAGAATGGTGGTTGTAGAGAAGACAAAAAGGAGAAGATAGTCTCACATCAACTAGGCATATCAGCGGGCTATGGAGATGCCCATTAATAGATATCAATGTGAGTGAGTAGGGATTGCCATGCAACGGATGCACTAGAGCTATAAGTATATGAAAGCTTAACAAAAAGAACTAAGTGGGTGTGCATCCAACTTGCTTGCTCACGAAGACCTAGGGCATTTTGAGGAAGCCCATCGTTGGAATATACAAGCCAAGTTCTATAATGAAAAGTTCCCACTAGTATATGAAAGTGATAGCATAGGATACTCTCTATCATGAAGATCATGGTGCTACTTTGAAGCACAAGTGTGGAAAAAAAGGATAGTAGTATTGCCCCTTTTTATTTATTTACTTTTTTTTGGCCTTCTTTTTTTTGCCTTTCTCTTTTTTGGGACAATACTATATGAATGATGATCATCACACTTCTATTTATTTACAACTCAATGATTAAAACTCGATACTAGAACAAAGTATGACTCTATATGAATGCCTCCGGCGGTATACCGGGATAGCAATGATGCATGAGTGACTTATATGAAAGAATTATGAACGGTGGCTTTGCCACAACTGAAATGTCAACTACATGATCATGCGAAGCAATATGACAATGATGGAGCATGTCATAGTAAACGAAACAGTGGAAAGTTGCATGGCAATATATCTCGGAATGGCTATGGAAATGCCATGATAGGTAGGTATGGTGGCTGTTTTGAGGAAGGTATATGGTGGGTGTATGATACCGGCGAAAGGTGCGCGGTATTAGAGAGGCTAGAAATGGTGGAAGAGTGAGAGTGCGTATAATCCATGGACTCAACATTAGTCATAAAGAACTCACATACTTATTGCAAAAATCTATTAGTTATCGAAGCAAAGTACTACGCACATGCTCCTAGGGGGATAGATTGGTAGGAAAATACCATCGCTCGTCCCCGACCGCCACTCATAAGGAGGATAATCAATAAATACATCATGCTCCGACTTCTTAACATAACGGTTCACCATACGTGCATGCTACGGGAATCACAAACTTTAACACAAGCATTTCTCCAATTCACAACTACTCAACTAGCACGACTCTAATATCACCATCTCCATATCTCAAAACAACTATCAAGTTTCAAACTTCTCATAGTATTCAACACACTCATAAGAATTGTTTATTATTAATCTTGAATGCCTAACATAATTAAAGCAAATTACCATGCTGTTTTGTAGGACTCCCAAAATAATCTAAGTGAAGCATGAGAGAACAAAGGTTTCTATAAAACAAATCTACCAACGTGCTCTAAAAGATATATGTGAAGCACTAGAGCAAAAACTATATAACTCAAAAGATATAAGTGAAGCACATAGAGTATTCTAACAATTTCCGAATCATGAGTGTCTCTCTCAAAAAGGTGTGTGCAGCAATGATGATTGTGGAAAACTAACAAATAAAGACTCAAATAATACAAGACACTCCAAGCAAAACACATATCATGTGGTAAATAAAAATATAGCTCCAAGTAAAGTTACCGGTAGAAGTAGACGAAAGAGGGGATGCCTTCCGGGGCATCCCCAAGCTTTGGCTTTTAGGTGCACTTAGATTATCTTGGGGTGCCATTGGAATCCCCAAGCTTAGTCTCTTGCCGCTCCTTGTTCCATAATCCATCAAATCTTTTACCCAAAACTTGAAAACTTCACAACACAAAACGTAAAGTAGAAAATCTCGTGAGCTCCGTTAGCGAAAGAAAAAAACAACACTTAAAGGTACTGTAATGAACTCATTCTTTATTTATATTGGTGTTAAACCTACTGTATGCCAACTTATATATGGTTTGTAAACTATTTTACTAGCCATAGATTCATCAAAATAAGCAAACAACACACGGAAAACAGAATCTGTCAAAAAACAGAACAATATGTAGTAATTTGTAGCTAACGCAAGATCTGGAACCCCAAAAATTCTAAAATAAATTGATGGACGTGAGGAATTTATCTATTAATCATCTGCAAAAATAATTAACTAAATAGCACTTTCCAAATAAAAATGGCAGCAGTTATCGTGAGCGCTAAAGTTTCTGTTTTTTACAGCAAGATTAAAAAGACTTTCCCCAAGTCTTCCCAACGGTTCTACTAGGCACAAACACCAATTAAACACAAAAAACACAAACAAAACATAGGCTAGATAAATTATTTATTACTAAACAGGAGAAAAAAGCAAGGAATAAAAATAAAATTGGGTTGCCTCCCAACAAGCGCTATCGTTTAACGCCCTTAGCTAGGCATAAAAGCAAGGATATATCTAGGTATTGCCATCTTTGGAAGGCAATCCATAAGTGGCTCTCATAATAGATTCATAAGTTAATTTAATTTTCTTTATAGGGAGGTGTTCCATGCCTTTCCTTAATGGAAATTGGAATCTAATATTCCCCTCCTTCATATCAATAATTGCACCAATCGTTCTAAGGAAAGGTCTACCAAGAATAATAGGACATGAAGGATTGAAATCTATGTCAAGAACAATAAAAATCCATGGGCACATAATTCCTATTTGCAACAATAAGAATATCATTAATTCTTCCCATAGGTTTCTTAATAGTGAAATCTGCAAGGTGCAAGTTTAAAGAGCAATCATCAAAATCACGGAAACCTAGCAAATCACACAAAGTCTTTGGAATCGTGGAAACACTAGCACCCAAATCACACAAAGCATAGCATTCATGATCTTTAATCTTAATTTTAATAGTAGGTTCCCACTCATCATAAAGTTTTCTAGGGATAGAAACTTCCAACTCAAGTTTTTCTTCATAAGATTGTACCAAAGCATCAACGATATGTTTGGTAAAGGATTTATTTTGACTATAAGCATGAGGAGAATTTAGCACGGATTGCAAAAAGAAAATACAATCTATCTAAGAGCAATTATCATAATTAAATTCCTTGAAATCCAAAATAGTGGGTTCATTAATATTTAAAGTTTTGACTTCTTCAATCCCACTTTTAACAATTCTAGCATCAAGATCTAAAGACTCCGAATTTTTGGAACGTCTTCTAGGTAAAGGTGGATCATATTCAGTCCCATCATTATCAAGTTTCATATTACAAAACAAAGATTTAATAGGGACACATCAATAACTTTTAGATCTTCATCTTTATTATCATGGAAACTAGAAGAACACGCTTTTATAAAGCAATCTTTCTTAGCACGCATCCTAGCGGTTCTTTCTTTGCACTCATCAATGGAAATTCTCATGGCTTTGAGAGACTCATTGATATCATGCTTAGGAGGAATAGATCTAAGCTTCAAAGAAACAACATCAAGAGAAATTCTATCAACGTTCCTAGCCAACTCATCAATCTTAAGCAATTTTTATTCAATCAAAGCATTGAAATTATTTTGCGAGGTAATAAATTCTTTAATATTAGATTAAAAATCAGAGGGCATCTTATTAAAATTTCCATAAGAATTGTTGTAGGAATTACCATAATTATTAGAGGAATTAATAGGATACGTCCTAGGATTAAAGTTTCCTCTATACGCGTTGTTACTAAAATTATTCCTACCAACAAAATTCACATCCAAAGATTCATTATTATTCTCAATCAAAGTAGACAAAGGCATATCATTAGGATCAGAAGAAACACTTTTATTAGCAAATAAGTTCATAAGTTCATCCATCTTACCACTCAAAACATTAATTTCTTCTATCGCATGCACTTTCTTATTAGTAGATCTTTCAGTGTGCCATTGAGAATAATTAACCATAATATTATCTAGGAGTTTAGTAGCTTCTCCTAAAGTGATTTCCATAAAAGTGCCTCCCGCGGCCGAATCTAAAAGATTTCTAGAAGCAAAATTCAATCCAGCATAATTTTTTTGTATAATCATCCACAAATTCAAACCATGTGTAGGGCAATTGCGTATCATTAATTTCATCCTCACCCAAGCTTGTGCAACATGTTCATGATAAAGTTGCTTAAACTTCATAATATCATTTCTAAGAGAGATGATCTTAGCGGGAGGAAAATACTTAGAGATAAAAGCATCTTTGCACTTATTCCATGAATCAATACTATTTTTAGGCAAAGAAGAAAACCAAGCTTTAGCACGATCTCGCAAAAAGGAAATAGCTTCAATTTAACAATATCATTGTCCACATCTTTCTTCTTTTGCATATCACACAAATCAACAAAGTTGTTTAGATGGGTAGTGGCATCTTCACTAGGAAGGCCGGAAAATGGATCTTTCATGACAAGATTCAGCAAAGCAGCATTTATTTCACAAGATTCAGCATCGGTAAGAGGAGCAATCGGAGTGCTAATAAAATCATTGTTGTTGGTATTGGTAAAGTCACACAATTTGGTATTATCTTGAGCCATCGTGACAAGCAAGCAATCCAACACACAAGCAAACAAGAGACGAGCAAAAAGGGGCGAATAGAGAAAGAGAGGGAGGATGGAGAGAGAGAGGGCAAATAAAATGACAAGGGTGAAGTGGGGGGAGAGGAAAATGAGAGGCAAATGGCAAATAATGTAATGCGGGAGATAAGGGTTTGTGATGGGTACTTGGTATGTTGACTTTTGCGTAGACTCCCTGGCAACAGCGCCAGAAATCCTTCTTGCTACCTCTTGAGCACTGCGTTGGTTTTCCCTTGAAGAGGAAAGGGTGATGCAGCAGAGCAGCATAAGTATTTCCCTCAGTTTTTGAGAACCAAGGTATCAATCCAGTAGGAGGCCACGCACAAGTCCCTCGCACCTACACAAACAAATAAACTCCTCGCAACCAACGCGATAAAGGGGTTGTCAATCCCTTCACGGTCACCTACGAGAGTGAGATCTGATAGATATGATAAGATAATATTTTTGGTATTTTTATGATAAAGAGAAATAAAGATGCAAGTAAAATAAATGGCAAAGGAAATAACTAAGTATTTGTCAGTGTTCTGGGAACGGGGGTCCCTAGACTGGCCTGCCTGCGGCCTGTGGCGTGGCTCAAAGGGGGGCCCAGCATGACCCATCTTCACCAACACAGACCAAAGACCCTCGCGAGGGGCCAAGCCTCACAGGGCGGATGACGCGGAGCTTCCTCAGGCACGGCCTCATCAGGCTGGCTCGCGAGGAGGCGGAGAGATCAAGGCGGGGTACCTCACGAGGTGCCCGTGACGCAAGCCATGACGACCAAAGGCGCCAGGCGGGTGCCAGCCCGCGCAGTGTCCTCCTTTCCTCTTTGGTGCAAAGGGAGCAAGCGCAGCCGCGGAGTACCGAGGCATCAGGCAAAGGTTGCCATTTCGGTGCAACAAGACCAAGACCAGGAGGACTGCAAGACGGAGGTCATTGTGGAGCCCAAGACGGCGCCACCACCCGAGCTTTGTGCAGACGAAGACTACTTTTGTCAGGATAGATGGTACTAGCTGTCCCCTTCAAATTAGCCCGCCATTGTTGGCTCCCTTCCCGCTCGATATTTGGGAAGAGGACCAGGGCCTCTATAAATAGGACTAGCCACCCCCACAGGAGAGGGAGGATCAGAGAGGGAGAGAAGGGTGACTGAACTCCTCCCAGCAGTTCATCGCCCCAGCCAAGAGCAGACCCTCGCGAGGCTATTCTTCCTTGTATTGTTCATCATCATCAGCCCAAGAGGCAATCCACCACGCCACACACTGGAGTAGGGTATTACACCACAACGGTGGCCCGAACCAGTATAAACCCTGTGTCTCTCGTGTTGTTCTTTCCACAGCTTAGATCTTAGCGAGGCGGAGGGGTGCAGGTAGGTAGGAGGCGAAATCTCTGCGCGCACCCCAGTGTTCGAACCTCAAGGGTCTGCCGGAACCCGAAATACGACATTTGGCGCGCCAGGTAGGGGTGCGTCGGAATCCACCTTCTACCGCTTCATGCCCCGTCGCGTCGTCATCACCATGTCCGGCGACCAGGCGGGCAACCCAGATCCATGGGCGGCATGGCCCGCCCGCGCAGAGCCGCTCGCCTCGGGCGACCCCGTGCCCCAGGCAGCTCGCGGTCCGCAGGGCGCTGCGGGCCACGGGCGACACGGATAGGCTTCGACAGCTCTCACACCGCGGCAGGCGCGGTCGGCAGCAAGGGCCTCCAATCACGCCGCGACCACGACACCGTACACCCGCCGGGAGCAGGCGAACTCGAGGGCCGCGCTCACGGTGGCCCGAGAGCTACTGCAGCGCAGGCTGCTGGAGGGCGGCCGCGACGTGCTGCTGGAGCGGGTGGCAGAGCTCCTGGGCTTCGCCGCCTCGAGGGCTCACCCCTTCTGCACCCGGCTCCCATCTCAAGCCCAGGGCGGCCCGCGCGGGGGCTCCGCGCACGCCCGCCGCTCCAAGGCTACTCCAACGCCAGCGAAGCTGTTAGCATCGGACCGGTGGCGGCGCTGCCCCCGCTCCCGGTCCATGAAGAATAAGGACTCGACGCGACCCACGGCCCCACTGGACAGCCGCGCTGCCACCCCACGGTGGGCGCATCAGGCAGGACCGCGTGGCACGCGGAGCACTATGGCGTGACCTTCGGGATGACGGCGCCAGAGGAATATGTGCCCCTCATGATGGACCAAGGACACCCTCACGAGAGCGAACAAGGCTCGCTCCTCAGCCCAAGCTGGGAGGACGAGGCACTAGAAGCTGAGCCTTTCCAGGAGCCCCGGGACGGTCCCACTGGCCACGCTGGAGGCAACGATTATCGGGTACCGCTAATTCTTCAGGAGCAGGCATACTCTAACCGTGGATCGCAGGAGGTGCAGGTCGCCACAGCGAGCAGCTGCCCCGCTCCCACAGTCTCCTACCCCCCGGGAGGAGGGTGCAGGGGGCTGCAGGAGAGGGGCCGAGATCCGACATCACCACCGCGGCGTTCGGAGCAAGGTGTTCTCAGGAGGTAGGCCCTCTGCTGGGGAGGTGCCTCAGGGCCTGCCCCTGGCGGAGGACCCGTGGTCATCGGGGGAACCGCTGGCGACCGCTCTACCCCATCGACGGCATCCTGGTTTCCGGTCGTCGTTGATGGCACTAGAGTGTGGCGCAAGGCGGGGCCCTCATCTGGCGATATGAAGCAAGGCCAGTACCTGTGAAGAAGGCCCAGTGCCTGTGAAGCTCGCCGCCCCGTGACACTCTCACGTAATAATGAGTGGGGCTGTACACGCCCCGGAGTCTCAGGGGTACCGGCCTCAGGCCCTAGGGCTCCCTCCCACGCCCAATGGCAGCACTTAGCTCCGCGCTGGTGAGAAGACGTCCAAGACTAGATTAGGTGCCGGACGCGGCCTTTTGTCTGCTTTCGTTGCTTTTCCCTTTGGTTGTCGCTTTCCCCCGCTGGATTCAAGTTGGATTCGAATTTGAGATTTGCGTGTGTTCAGGGAAGGGGTGCTTAGTCTCATTCGAGCAATTTCTCGCGTTTTGGTTACCACTTCGCCTCAGCTGCCTCCCCTCGTGAGCCCCTCGCGAGCCGGGTCAGGCCTAGCTTGCGCGCAGCTCAGACTGCCGCCGCCGCGTCCTCTCAGGAGGTTGTTTTGCTGCAGGTCCTACGGATCCAATCAGGGAACACTCGGGACACCACAACCTCCCACAGGCTACCTCAGGGCCAGCACGGGACCAAGGTAAACTAGCCGACCAGCGCGTCGCTTAAGCCAACCACTTGGCGCGGGCGCATGGGCAATGTAGCGACTACTAATACGATGAACACAAGTTTTACATAAGGGGCTCCCCCTCCAAAATGCTCTCACCGCCATCAGGCCAAAACCTGAGTTCTATTCATGCAGGGTAAGGAAGTAGGAATGATGCACAATCAGTCGGATAAATCCCCCAATGCGTCCTCAGGAGCACCACCCGAGCCGCTGCTGGCACCGCTGAACTCGCCATCGCTGTCCGCGTCGCCGCCAGCAGCGTCAGGGCCGTGCACCGCACCGCCCTCGTTGGCAGCCACGATCACACCATCGTTGTCTGAAGCGAAGGCCCTGATAAGAGCATCCACATTGTCTTCCACCCAGTGCGCCAGGTCGCCTCGGATGGCCTGGGGGACTGGGGCGATGGCGGCGTCGAAATCGAAGTGGGGATCCATGTTCTGGAGATGGCTGAAGACGCGAGAAAAGGCAGGCCCGAGCGGGGCGCGGCTCCTCTCCTCCACCAACCTGTCAGCCCTGACCGACCGCGCCTCCAGCTGCGTCACCGCGTCAGTGAAGAACTGAAGATTGCCGGCGTAGTTTACTGCATGCGGCTCGCCAATAGCCGCCTCGCAGATGCTGCCCAAGGCTGTGTTGGCTCTCTCCCGGAGCGTGGTAAGCATGGGGCCGTGCTCATGCTCCAGGATCCGCCGCCGACGTATCTCATCCGCATTCTGGCGCGCGACGGCCTCAGCCTCCTCCACCCGCTGGCGAAGAAGGAGCACCTCGGCCTGGGAGGTGGTTAACTCACCTTGCGCCACCTCAAGGGCGGCCCGGAAAGCATCAGCCCGCCGTGTCGCCTCCTCCAGCTTGGCTCTCAAGGCAGCAGTCCTGCCTTCAGCCTCGGCCCGGATCAACCCCAGCTTCTCCTCGAACTCGTGCTCGAGGTTCAAATGCGCCATCGCCACTCGATGTCCGACCTCCTCCAGGACACGGGCCTCCTGTGCAGTGACATCATCCTCTGCCTGCGTCACCAAGCGCTCCCTCGTCTCCAGACGCTCGTACTCGCGGGTACATTCGGCGGCTTCCAGTGTCAGCGCCTCCTCACGCGTTTGGAGCTCTGCTGAGTCGCCAGAGGCCACCTTCATCGACGCGAGGGCTGCCTCGCGCAGCTCCACCTGCTCCTCCAGTGAGTGGCACCAGGCCAGGAGCTCCCGAGCCCACTCCTCCACCGCTGTTTGCTGCCGGTCAGCTTCCCGGGCCTCCTCAGCGGCCCAAGATCGGGCCTCCCGAGAGGCCACCAGCGACGCCTTGGCCTTTGCGTCGTCAAGATCGCGCTGACGGCGCGCAAGGGCGATGGCGCCCTCCAGCTCGCGCCTCTCTGCAGCCAGATGCAGGCCCTCGGCCTCAAGGCGTGCATCTTCATCAGCAAGCTCCTCACCAAGCAGGCTTACTGCGTCAGCCGCCCTTCGAAGGAATCCTTGGCGGAGAGCACGACGCTCCCGAGCGCGCTCGAGCACATCTTCCACGCCATCATCTGCCCCAAGCAAGCGCCGGGGGCCACGAATCAGCACCCCCCTCCAGGCTGGGGGCTGGGGGCTGGCACCCTCGTGACGGCCGGGCACGCCGCGCCAGAAGCCCGACCTGGGGCCAGCCCATCCCTAGGTGAAGAGCGCAGGGAGCGCCTCAGCCAATCGCAGTCCACGACCAGGCGAGAAGCCCACGGCAGGCTGGCTATGCCACGAGAAGGCCTGCGGAAGAGGATCACGAGGTGCGCAGGGCCACGATGCGCCTCGGGATGGTCCGCCTCTTCGATCGCCCTCACCACAAGGGCTCTGCTGCTCGGGGCGCTTGAGGACGATGGAGGGGGCGAAGCCAAGGGGGACGACACCTCAGCCGTCTCCGCAAGCTCGGCTGCAAGGGGCCTGCGGAGCAAGGGTCAGTAAAAGCAACAGAAGGATCAGGAGCTGGGAAAGGAGAAGGCTTACTCATCAGTGGCGAAGTACTTCCTACGCTTCAGTAGGCGACAAGGGTAATCGTTGCCCAGGGCCTCCCTTCTCTTCCGGAGGGCCTCAAAGTCCACGCAGAAGCGGCCCAAGAGTTGGGCGCAGGGATCAACCTGCGACGAAGACGGAGCGTCAAGGCGATCTGCGTCAGGGGCGCCTGCCTGATGCGCACTGCCAATCGCCTCGCCAAGGGAAGCAGCTGGAGCCTTAGGGGCCTCAGTCGCAAGCGCTGAGGGCAGCTGCTCGTCACCCTCAGCCTCAGCGGCACGGGCCCCGAGAGCTGCTCCCTCATGAGCATCGCCCGGCGCCATCACCTCGCCGGGAGCCCCCTCGGCCTCTAGCGCCTCCTGCCTCCCTGCTCCACCGCTCGAGGAAGAGCCGCCTTGGCCGACTGGAAGGGCAGTCACCACCACTGGGTTCTCGCGAGGCCCCTAGAGGCCGGCGGGGCGCGACCCCCACTCATCAAAGATAGGCATCTGCTTCACAAAATCGCCCCTGCTCTGGCAGAGGTACAACAAGGCCCCTCCCTGCTGGATGCTGCCAGGGTTGGGGTCCCCAGTCAGGGTCAAGAGCGCTGTCCTCAGCACTTCAGGAGTCAGGTCCTCTTCCTGGAGCCTCATATGATCATCGTGCTCGCTGAAGGCCCACATCCGGCGGGAGTGGCGTTGGAGAGGAGCAACGCGGCGTAGCAGGAACTCCTTCACCACCTTGGGCGCTGTCACGCCAAGCGACCTCAAGAACACGAAGCAGTGCCAGATGAAGACGAGCCGGGGGCTCTCAAGCATCTCCTGGCCCCAGCCCGAATTGGGGACAACAGGCGAAGTTGGCTCCGATAGCAGGGGGCTGGGCACCCCTGCGTCCACATACAGCCACCGCTCGCGGAACCCAGCCGCGGGGGGGGGGGGGGCTTGAAGTCAATCCCAGAGGCCGCTGTCTCAGACGCGGCAACGAAGCTCATGCACGCCCAGCATTGGGTAGGGTCGACAAGGCGCAGCGAGAAGAAGTGGCGCAGCAAGGCAACCGAAGGAAGGATGCCCATCATAGCCTCGCAAACAAAGGCGAAGACCGAAAGGAGGGTGATGGATTCAGGACCCAGAAGCATCATGTGGATCTGATAGTGGGAAAGCACGACATTGAAGAAATCAGAAAAGGGAGGAACCAGACCCGCCCACAGGGCGTCGGCAAAATACGGGACCTCGGTGACTATCCTGTCGATGGAGAAGTGGGACGCGGGCCAGGCCGTCGTCCTCCCACATTCATTGAAGATAGTGGCCAGAGCCGAGCTAACCTTGCCTAAGCCCTCGACGGGGGCCGCCAACGGCGGCGGACAAGGCGGAGGCATGGGTTTCTTCCCTCCTCCCTTCTTCGTCGGAGCCATGGCGATGGGAAGGGGGGGAAGGTTCGAGATTGGGTTGAAAACAGAAGCTGGAGTTCGAGCGGAGGAAGGATAGAGGGCGCTCGAGCAACAGAAGGGGGAGCGGCTATGTACAGCTACGAGTCCGCCTAGCATGGCGCAAAATAAGGGGGGCGTGGGGGAACAGTGCCGCCCACGTCCAGTCAACCGCCACGCGGCGCCCAAGGCCGCAGGCTGTTAGGGCCCGCGGCGCTTCGCTCTTGCCCTTCCGCCTCCCTGCACGGCCAAGTCCGGCGCGCCTTGGGCCCGGGGGCTACTGTCGGTGTTCTGGGAACGGGGGTCCCCAGACTTGCCTGCCTGCGGCCTGTGGCGTGGCTCAAAGGGGGGCCCAGCACGACCCATCTTCACCAACACAGACCCAAGACCCTCGCGAGGGGCCAAGCCTCGCGGGGCGGATGACGCGGAGCTTCCTCAGGCACGGCCTCATCAGGCTGGCTCGCGAGGAGGCGGAGAGATCAACGCGGGGTACCTCACGAGGTGCCCGTGACGCAAGCCATGACGACCAAAGGCGCCAGGCGGGTGCCAGCCCGCGCAGTGTCCTCCTTTCCTCTTTGGTGCAAAGGGAGCAAGCGCAGCCGCGGAGTACCGAGGCATCAGACAAAGGTTGCCATTTCGGTGCAACAAGACCAAGACCAGGAGGACTGCAAGACGGAGGTCATTGTGGAGCCCAAGACAGCGTCACCACCGGAGCTTTGTGCAGACGAAGACTACTTTTGTCAGGATAGCTGGTACTAGATGTCCCCCTTTAAATTAGCCCGCCATTGTTGGCTCCCTTCCCGCTCGATATTTGGGAAGAGGACCAGGGCCTCTATAAATAGGACTAGCCACCCCCACAGAAGAGGGAGGATCATAGAGGGAGAGAAGGGTGACTGAACTCCTCCCAGCAGTTCATCGTCCCAGCCAAGAGCAGACCCTCACGAGGCTGTTCTTCCTTGTATTGTTCATCATCATCAGCCCAAGAGGCAATCCACCACGCCACACACTGGAGTAGGGTATTAAACCACAACGGTGGCCCGAACCAGTATAAACCCTGTGTCTCTCATGTTGTTCTTTCCACAGCTTAGATCTTAGCGAGGCGGAGGGGTGCAGGTAGGTAGGAGGCGAAATCTCCACACACACCCCAGTGTTCGAACCTCAAGGGTCTACCGGAACCCGAAATCCGACAGTATTGGAAGATTAATATGATGGAAAATAGACCCGGGGGCCATAGGTTTCACTAGAGGCTTCTCTCGAGAGCATAAGTATTACGGCGGGTAAACAAATTACTCTTGAGCAATTGACAGAATTGAGCATAGTTATGACATTATCTAGGTATGATCATGTATATAGGCATCAAGTCCAAGACAAGTAGACCGACTCCTGCCTACATCTACTACTATTACTCCACACATCGACCGCTATCCAGCATGCATCTAGAGTATTAAGTTCAAGAGAACAGAGTAACGCTTTAAGCAAGATGACATGATGTAGAGGGATAAACTCATGCAATATGATATAAACCCCATCTTGTTATCCTCGATGGCAACAATACAATATGTGCCTTGCTGCCCCTACTGTCACTAAGAAAGGACACCGCAAGATTGAACCCGAAGCTAAGCACTTCTCCCATTGCAAGAAAGATCAATCTAGTAGGCCAAACCAAACTGATAATTCAAAGAGACTTGCAAAGATAACCAATCATACATAAAAGAATTCAGAGAAGATTCAAATATTGTTCATAGATAAACTTGATCATAAACCCACAATTCATCAATCTCAACAAACACACCGCAAAAGAAGATTACATCGAATAGATCTCCACCAGAGAGGGGGAGAACTTTGTATTGAGATTCAAAAAGAGAGAAGAAGCCATCTAGCTAATAACTATGGACCCGTAGGTCTGAAGTAAACTACTCACACTTCATCGAAGAGGCTATGGTGTTGATGTAGAAGCCCTCCGTGATCAATAGCCCCTCCGGCGGAGCTCCGGAAAAGGCCCCAAGATGGGATCTTGTGGATACAGAAAGTTACGGCGGTGGAATTAGGGTTTTGGCTCCGTATCTGGTAGTTTGGGGGTACGTAGGTATATATAGGAGGAAGGAGTACGTCGGTGGAGCAACATGGGCCCCACGAGGGTGGAGGGCACGCCTGGGGGGTAGGCGCGGCCCCTACCTCGTGCCTTCCTGGTTGATGTCTTGACATAGGGTCCAAGTCCTCTAGATCATGTTCGTTCCGAAAATCACGTTCCCGAAGGTTTCATTCTATTTGGACTCCGTTTGATATTCTTTTTCTGCGAAACTCTGAAATAGGCAAAAACATCAATTCTGTGCTGGGCCTCCGGTTAATAGGTTAGTCCCAAAAATAATATAAAAGTGTATAATAAAGCCCAATAATGTCTAAAACAGGATATAATATAGCATGGAACAATCAAAAATTATACATACGTTGGAGACGTATGAACCGGCAGAGAGGGAGAAGAGGCTCTGTTTGAGATCATACGCTCCCCTCGTGGGCCAGATGATCAGAATGAAGATGATGACGGCTCCCAATATCTGAACAATACCGGGGAGGGTGATGATATGATATTCGATTGCGACGACCGAATTGATGAAGTCATGAACTATGATTATGATGACGCCGAAAATGATTATGATGACACCGAAAATGTTGATCTTGAAAGAGACCGGCGAGGTATATTTATATAAGCAAGCATCTGGTGATCATCACATGTTTTTAATGATTTGAAGATATATTAACGAATCGATCTTTCTTATTTCAGCCCTCCGGATCGAGCAAATCTTCTACAGGCACCAGAACAGTGCGAGGCCCAAGCAAAAAGTTGAAGGAGGGCGTAAAGTACAACATCGAAGCCATCAAAGCTAATGGCGAACCTAGCGCGCCTAAGAACATTGCGAACAAGTTCATTCGTCAGAGCGGAGTTCTTGTGAGGGACCAACTCCCGATCTCCATTCAAGAATGGAAAGAGCCAACAAAGAAACGTCCAGATCTTACTTGGGTCGACGATAGAGCAAAATCAATGCTTTGGGAATCTCTCATGGAACATTTCACCCTACCAGATAATTTCACTGATGCAGATGTGCATAAAGTCAAGGACGCTGCTCTTAGGAAGATGGCAATTGCATTCAACACCCACAAGAAAACTATATGGACCAAGTACGTCGAAGGAGGAAAGAAGACTCCAGAATTCAAGGGAACACTGGAGAAGCAAACAGAACACTGGACCGCTTTCGTGAAATTCAAGGAATCAGAATTATCTAAGGAACGGTCGAGAAAAAACAAGGCCAATGCCGCAAAAAAAGAGCAGTTCCATAGGCTAGGGCCATGTGGCTACGCGGTGGCAATGCCTAAGTGGGATAACCCTGAGCAAGAGATGCAGGCTGCACAAGTCACTCTAGTTACATTGAGCTGGCCCCCAGGTGCAGAACTTGGTTCTATGCGCATGGGGGGCGTTGGACCCGAAGACAGGCCAGGTTTCAAAGAAGGCATGTCTTAAAGGAGCCGAAGATAAGTTACTTGATGCAATAGAAGATGCTCGAAAGGGGGTGTTCACACCCAACAGAGAGAACGACGAGCTTACGCGTGCCCTGGGAAATCCTGAACACCCGGGAAGAACACGAGGCAAGGGCATTGTTTCGTGGTATGAGGGATTTTAAGACTGGAATGCCGACTACAGAAGCCGTGCAAGAAGGAAGAAGCTGGAGGAGGAGTAGAGGAAGCAGGAATCAGAACGCCTTCAAGGCCTAGAATCAGCGCACGCGGACTCGGCACTCAAATTCCAGCGGCAGCAGCAGGAGATCGACTCACTTAGCCAGGAAAGGGGGTCTCAGCAGTGGCAGCAGCTAGCGGATGATCCAACATTGGATAGCACTGTCCCATCCATTCCGAGAAGCAGCGTTGGTTCCGCCCCGAGCGACGCATTGCTGGATGGATACCCTGTGGATGACATCATGGGGAACACTAACTGTGAGCTACACTTCAAAATGAAGAACATATCCATGAAGGTGGCGTACGCCATTGCTTATACAAATCCCCCCGATGCAACCTTCCATTGCAACCCGATTCCAGCCAGCTATGCTCGTGTCATGGTTGATGAGGTGGTGGACCAATATTCGGGGCTAGAGCTTGACATTCCTGGAGGTGACGAGGAGCACACACTGGGAGAGGCCAAACATCGTATCATCCTATGGAGAAAGGATTGCATCATCTTTCAAAGGCCACCGACACCGCGTCAGTCGACTCCTCCTCGATCTCCGCCACAATGTTAGCAGACTCCCGCTCCTCCAAGTCCACCAACGCATCAGGCCTCTCCTCCTCCTCCAAGTCCAACATAGCGTCAGGCCACTCCTCCTGCTTCAAGTCCGGCACAACGTCAGACCACTCCTCCTGCTTCAAGTCCAACACCGTGATGTCTACTACACAACCTTCTTCTTGTAGACGTTGTTGGGCCTCCAAGTGCAGAGGTTTGTAGGACAGTAGCAAATTTCCCTCAAGTGGGTGACCTAAGGTTTATCAATCCGTGGGAGGCATAGGATGAAGATGGTCTCTCTCAAACAACCCTGCAATCAAATAACAAAGAGTCTCTTGTGTCCCCAACACACCCAATACAATGGTAAATTCTATAGGTGCACTAGTTCGGCAAAGAGATCGTGATACAAGTGCAATATGGATATAGTTTTTTGTAATATGAAAAATATAAAAACAGCAAGGTAACTAATGATAAAAGTGAGCGTAAACGGTATTGCAATGCTAGGAAACAAGGCGTAAGGTTCATAATTTCACTAGTGCAAGTTCTCTCAACAACAATAACATAATTGGATCATACAACTATCCCTCAACATGCAACAGAGAGTAATTCCAAAGTCAGCAATAGTGGAGAACAAACGAAGATATTATTGTAGGGTACGAAACCACCTCAAAGTTATTTTTTCCGATCAATCCGTTGGGCTATTCCTATAAGTGTCACAAACAGCCTTAGAGTTCGTAGTAAAATAACACCTTAAGACGCAAATCAACCAAAACCCTAATGTCACCTAGATACTCCAATGTCACCTCAAGTATCCGTGGGTATGATTATACGATATGCATCACACAATCTCAGATTCATCTATTCAACCAGCACAAAGAACTTCAAAGAGTGCCACAAAGTTTCTACCAGAGAGTCAAGACGAAAACGTGTGCCAACCCCAATGCATAAGTTCACGAGGTCACGGAACTCGCAAGTTGATCACCAAAACATACATCAAGTGGATCACGTGATATCCCATTGCCACCACAGATAAGCACATGCAATACATACATCAAGTGTTCTCAAATCCTTAAAGACTCAATCCAATAAGATAACTTCAAAGGGAAAACTCAATCCATTACAAGAGTGTAGAGGGGGAGAAACATCATAAGATCCAACTATAATAGCAAAGCTCGCGATACATATGGATCGTGCCGAATCAAGAACACGAGAGAGAGAGAGAGATCAAACACATAGCTACTGGTACATACCCTCAGCCCCGAGGGTGAACTACTCCCTCCTCGTCATGGGGAGCACCGGGACGATGAATATGGCCACCGGAGAGGGATCCCCCCTCCAGCAAGGTGCCGGAACGGGTCTAGATTGGTTTTTGATGGCTACGGAGGCTTCTGGCGGCGGAACTCCCGATCTAGGTTTCTTTCTAGAAGTTTTGAGTTATATAAGAGATGTTCGAGTCGAGAACAAGTCAGGGGGTCTTCGGGATGTCCACGAGGTAGGGAGGCGCGCCCCCCACCCTCGTGGGCAGCCCGGGACTCTTCTGGCCCAACTCTTTTACTCCATGGCCTTCTTCTGGTCCAAAAATAAGTTCCGTGAAGTTTCAGGTCAATTGGACTCCATTTGATTTTCCTTTTCTGTAAAACTCAAAAACAAGGAAAAAAACAGAAACTGGCACTGGGCTCTAGGTTAATAGGTTAGTCCCAAAAATCATATAAAATAGCATATAAATGCATATAAAACATCCAAGGTTGATAATATAATAGCATGGAACAATAAAAAATTATAGATACATTGGAGACGTATCAAGCATCCCCAAGCTTAATTCCTGCTCGTCCTAGAGTAGGTAAATGATAAAAATAGAATTTTTGATGTGGAATGCTACCTAACATATTTATCAATGTAATCTTCTTTATTGTGGCAAGAATATTCAGATCCGAAAGATTCAAGACAAAAGTTTAATATTGACATAAAAATAATAATACTTCAAGCATACTAACAAAGCAATCATGTCTTCTCAAAATAACATGGCCAAAGAAAGCTATCCCTACAAAATCATATAGTCTGGCTATGCTCTATCTTCATCACACAAAATATTTAAATCATGCACAACCCGTATGACAAGCCAAGCAATTGTTTCATACTTTTGATTTTCTCAAACTTTTTCAATCCTCACGCAATACATGAGCGTGAGCCATGGACATAGCACTATAGGTGGAATAGAATGGTGGTTGTGGAGAAGACAAAAAGGAGAAGATAGTCTCACATCAACTAGGCGTATCAACGGGCTATGGAGATGCCCATCAATAGAAATCAATGTGAGTGAGTAGGGACTGCCATGCAACAGATGCACTAGAGCTATAATTGTATGAAAGCTAAAAAAACTAAGTGGGCTAAGTGGGTGTGCATCCAACTCGCTTGCTCATGAAGACCTAGGGCATTTTGAGGAAGCCCATCATTGGAATATACAAGCCAAGTTCTATAATGAAAGATTCCCACTAGTATATGAAAGTGACAACATAGGAGACTCTCTATCATGAAGATCATGGTGCTACTTTGAAGCACAAGTGTGATAAAAGGATAGTAGCATTGCCCCTTCTCTCTTTTTGTTTTGTTTTTTGGGCCTTCTCCTTTTTATGGCCTTTTTTCTTTTTTATTTATTTTTCGTCCGAAGT
Organism: Triticum urartu; assembly: GCF_003073215.2. NCBI lineage: Eukaryota > Viridiplantae > Streptophyta > Magnoliopsida > Poales > Poaceae > Triticum > Triticum urartu. The sequence continues at coordinate 195,997,653 of NC_053027.1, read as the reverse complement.
CTCATCCCAACTTGTGGGGGAATCATAGTCTCCATCATACTTCCCTCACTTGGACAATGCTCTAATAATGATGATCATCACACTTTTATTTACTTACAACTCAAGAATTACAACTCGATACTTAGAATAAGACATGACTCTATATGAATGCCTTCGGCGGTGTATCGAGATGTGCAATGACTCATGAGTGACATGCATGAAAGAATTATGAATGGTGGCTTTGCCACAAATACGATGTCAACTACATGATCATGCTAAGCAATATGACAATGATGAAGCATGTCATAATTAATGGAACGGTGGTAAGTTGCATGGCAATATATCTTGGAATGGCTATGGAAATGCCATAATAGGTAGGTATGGTGGCTGTTTTGGGATAGGTAAATGGTGGGTTTATGGTATCGGCGAAAGTTGCGCGGTACTGGAGAGGCTAGCAATGGTGGAAGGGTGAGAGTGCGTATAATCCATGGACTCAACATTAGTCATAAAGAACTCACATACTTTGTAACGCCCCAGAGATACTTTCCATATTTGTATCCAACTCTTGCCGTTTCCGGTGTTAAGTTATATTTATTTCTCGGGTTCGGGTCTTTGTCTCCGTGTGTTGTTTTCTTTTTCGTGCATCTCTTATCATGTCATCTCGTGCATTGCATTTGCATACATATTCATCTCATGCATTCGAGCATTTTCCCCGTTGTCCGTTTTGCATTCCGGCGCTTCGTTCTCCTCCGGTGGCCTTTTCTAGCTTTCTTTCGTGTGTGGGGATTAAACATTTCCGGATTGGACCGAGACTTGCCATGCGGCCTTGGTTTACTACCGGTAGACCGCCTGTCAAGTTTCGTATCATTTGGACTTCGTTTGATACTCCAACGGTTAACCGAAGGACCGAAAAGGCCTCGTGTGTGTTGCAGCCCAACACCCCCCAAATTTGGCCCACAACCCACCAAACTCTGCTCCATGTCCTAGATCGTTCGATCACGATCGCGTGGGCAAAAACCGCACCTCATTTGGACTCTCCTAGCTCCCTCTATGCCTATATATACACCCCCCCATTTCGGATCTCGTCTTCCTCCCCGTCCTCCTCGTTTTAAAAAAAACAGATCAAACCCCCCTGCCGACGGACGTGTCCGGATCGGACCGGACACCGTCCGCCCCGCCGCCGCCAGCCAACCGCGAGCCGCCACGCGTCCCCGCGGGACCAGATCGCCGCCGCCGTCCCGGCCCGGGAGGCCCAGGAGGGGCCCCCGCGAGCCCGCCTCTCCGCGCCGCCTCCTCCTCTCGGGCGCCGCTGCCTCCCCGCCCTCCGGCGACCGGCGCCGTCGCCACCACCGACCGGCCGCCGCTGCTCCGGGCCCCGCCGCCGAGTGTCCCGCCACCGCTCGCCGGCCTCCTCGCCGCCACGCGCCGCCACCACCGCACCGGCGCCGCGCCTCCCCGCCGCTCCGGCCGCCCCCACCGGCTCCGGCGAGCCGTTTCCGGCGAGCCCGAGCTCGGGTGCTACAGTGACCCCGGCGTGAATAGTAAACCCTAGATCTAGGGTTGACTTTCCCCTCCCCCGTCTATTTTTTTATGCAACCTTGACTGCTTATATCTCCGCAACCATAGCTCCGTTTTGGGCGTATGATATATCAAAATCTTCGCCTCGACATGTACATCATTTCATTCCATTGCATCATTTGCATTTGAGTTCATCTTGATGCCCAAAATGCTGTTAGAAGGAGGCTTCGTGAGTAAAATTGCAGATCCGTTAGTTCATCATGCACTTTTGTCATTTTCGCCATGTTTAATCCGTGCATGATATGCCTGTGCCCCTTTGGGATGAATTGTTAAGCATTTTGTCTTATTTCCAGAGGTGCCACCCATGCATTTTTGGGATGTGTGAGTTGTCTTGTGCAAGCTTGTGAAGAGAGGTACCTGAGTTTGCTGATTTCAGGGACTAAGTGATTTTCACTAAGTCTGGGATATTTTAGTTCATGATGCTATATGTCCAGCTTGTTTCCTAGTGATCCGTGCCTCTTTTGAGGATGATCAGTAAGGGAGTTTTGATATTTATGTTATGATCTATCCATCCATGTCTTTTTTTGCATATGTGGAGTGCTCTAGGTTGACTCAATCGAGCTCAACTTTTGCTTCGTTGTTAATCTGGGCAGATCGTCAACTTGTTTGCGATTTTGCCGATGCTACCGTTAGTGTTCCATGCATGCTATGTCTTTGTTCTTGCCATGTGTAGCTAGCATATTGTGCCTTCTTGCTGTTTATATGCTTGCCTTGCTATGACTTGTACCGTAGTGAGTGCATCGAGCTCGTTTACATGCCTTCGTGAGCTATAATTTCAGCATGTCTCAGTTTTCACTAAGTCTGAAAACTGATTGTGTTCGAGCTATGTTCGTGAGCTCGGTAGAGTATTATGTGAACCCTTTTGGCCCCAGGTCACTTTGGGTGTTTTGTTAAGCTTGTTGAGTAGCTCCATGCCATGTTCTTACTTGTCATGTTCAGGTTATCTATAATGTTGTTTTGCTACTCCGAAGAGGGCTTCGTGATCTGAAATTTCAGGCTAGTGTTAATTTCACTAAGTCTGGAATCTGTTTTGCATATTCGTTTTTGCCATGCTTGTTTGAACCTCTTAATGGATGAATTTTCCTATGGCTCAGTGCTAGTGTTTTGTTAACCATCTTGTGTACATCACTTCCATGTATTTTTTTTTCATGTTTGGTGGCTGTAGCATGTTCATTTCGTTGCATTTAGATGCCTACTTGCTGTAAATCGCAGACCGGTGTCATATCTTAAAACGCTTGCCTTTTCCAAACCGTAACTCCGATTCCAATGATCTTTATATCGTTTTCAAGCGATTTCATCCCCTCTATCCAGTGGCACCCTTGGAATTCCAAGTTGAGGCCAGGTTCATGCATCTCCTGTCATATCTTGCATTTTGCATCCCGCATCGCATCCCGCATAGCATGTCATCATTTCATCATATTGCTTGGTCTTGCACGTGGTTGATTGTATCCTTGTTGCTTGTTTGTCTTGTTGGGTAGAGCCGGGAGACGAGTTCGCTACCGAGGAGCCCGTTGAGTTTGCTTGTGAGGATCCAGTCAGCTTTGACAACTGTGCAGGCAAGATGATCATACCCTCGAAATCACTACTATCCTTGCTATGCTAGTTTGCTCGCTCTTTTGCTTTGCCACTGCTACGATGCCTACCACTTGCTTGTCAGCCTCCCAATTGCATGATTGAACCTCTAACCTACCATTGTCCTAGCAAACCGTTGATTGGCTATGTTACCGCTTTGCTCAGCCCCTCTTATAGCGTTGCTAGTTGCAGGTGAAGATTGGAGCCGTTCCTATTGGAACATCTTTTATTTGCTTGTTGGGATATCACTATATTGCTATGTTATCTTAATGCATCTATATACTTGGTAAAGGGTGGAAGGCTCGGCCTCTCGCCTAGTGTTTTGTTCCACTCTTGCCGCCCTAGTTTCCGTCATATCGGTGTTATGTTCCCGGATTTTGCGTTCCTTACGCGGTTGGGTTATAATGGGAACCCCTTGATATTTCGCCTCGATTAAAGCTTTTCCAGCAATGCCCAACCTTGGTTTTACCATTTGCCACCTAGCCTTTTCTTTCCCTTGGGTTCTGCAGACTCAAGGGTCATCTTATTGTAACCCCCCCCCCCGGGCCAGTGCTCCTCTGAGTGTTGGTCCACCTGTCAGCTACCGGTGGCCACCAGGGGAAACTCTGGGCTGGCCTACCCGTACCTAGGACAATCTGAGTGTGCCCTGAGAAAGAGATATGTGCAGCTCCTATCGGGATTTGTCGGCACATTCGGGCGGTGTTGCTGGTCTTGTTTTAACCTGTCGAAGTGTCTTGAGTTACCGAGATACCGAGTCTGATCGGAACGTCTTGGGAGGAGGTCTTTTCCTTCGTTGACCGTGAGAGCTTGTCATGGGCTAAGTTGGGACTCCCCTGCAGGGATTGAACTTTCGAAAGCCGTGCCCGCGGTTATGGGCAGATGGGAATTTGTTAATATCCGGTTGTAGACAACGTAAACCTAAATTAATTAAAATGAATCAACTGAGTGTGTTACCGTGATGGCCTCTTCTCGGCGGAGTCCGGGAAGTGGACACGGTGTTGGAGTTATGCTTGCGCAGGTTGTTCCTTTAGCTTCTCGCTCGCGCCTTGCCTCCTCTTCTCGCTCTCTTTTGCGTATAAGTTAAGCACCACATATGCTAGTCGCTTGCTGCAGCTCCACATATACTTGCCTTATCCTGTCCTATAAGCTTAAATAGTCTTGATCGCGTGGGTGCGAGATTGCTGAGTCCTTGTGTCTCACAAATACTATAATTCCAGATGCAGGTCCAGGTGATTCCGCTCCAGGTGACGAGTACGAGCTCAAGTGGGAGTTCGACGAGGACTCTCAGCGTTATTATGTTTCCTTTCCCGATGATCAGTAGTGGTGCCTAGTTGGGGTTATCGATTCAGGGCCTTGTCTCATGTTGGGGGTCTTTTCTATTTTGGCACCGTAGTCGGGCCATGAGTGATTTGTATGATGGATGTTATTTATGTACTTTGATGTGATGTGGCGAGTGTAAGCCAACTATGTACCTCCCCTTTATATTATTTATGTACATGGGATGTGTGATGATTTCCTGACTTGCGACATTGCTTTCAATGCGGTTATGCCTCTAAGTCGTGCCTCGACACGTGGGAGATATAGCCGCATCGAGGGCGTTACAAGTTGGTAATCAGAGCCTTCCCCGACCTGAGGAGCCCCCATTGCTTGATCATTTTTAGAAGCCGAGTTGTGTCTAGAAAAAATGTTTTGAGTCCTTAGGAATTATATATCGGAGAGCTTAGGAATTCTTTTTACTTCCCAGTCTCCTCATCACTCTGGTAAGGCATCCTGACGTAGAGTTTTAACTCTTCTCTTCTCAAATTTCACTAAAAAATTTTTTTAGGATCACGCGAGTATCTTGGTTTTGTTCCGATGGTTTTGTGACGAGAACATTGTTCTTGGTGCCTCCTGTCTTTAGGGGTTGTGGCAGTGTCCCGGGGAGTTGAGATCCGAGGTGTTGTCGTCACAATTTTATCGTTGCAATTCTGGTATACTTGAGATTTGTGCGTGACATCGAAAATCTCTTTTATGCAGTTCGTTGGTGAGATAACCTCGACGCCACCCAGTACTGGGGCGGTAGTTCGGGAGTATCGCCATAACTTGTATAACGGATGCTTTTCGAAGGTTGAGATAGATGGTTTCCGAAGGTTTCTTGGTTATGTGTTGAAGGATGGATACAGCTGGATGTAGGATTTGCTAGCTTGGGTGAGATATTATGCTTCCCCTTTATCCCCAACACCTGATTGCATAACCGGGAAAATTTCGGGAATTTCATAGGTGGGAATTCAAGTAGCCTTAGGATATCTTTCCGACAGATGTATGATATGAAATTGGGGTTCGACGTCTAGTGGTTCGCCTATTCACGGTCGATTTTACAGTGGTCTCGTTGTGTCTTAAAGAGTCCTTGGCTATGCTGACTCGGGGACGCTACGTATGTCATGTGCACTGCCTTGTACATGATGGTGCTGTACGATCGAGCCCGTGTAGGTCCCACCACGAAAACTTCGGACGAAATTTCTATCATGTATTTGTTCCGGCTTATTCCGCAAGCCAACCCTTGGCTTTATTTCGAGTTGTGGCATTCGTTTTGCTTCGACGTCATATGATGATTCCATCCCTCGTTGTTGTACCCCTTCTACCTGATTCTTCGTGGCTTCGCAATTTAGGAATATGTGACCACTTCAAGAGAAATGCATTCGTTCATTTTGTTTGGATGTGAAGACTTTATGTTGCAATTTTCATTCCGTTGGATTCAGCTTCAATATTTATCTATCATGTGCTAACGGTGGTCAACCTCTTCAGGATGGCTCCTCCAACGCGCATGACTCCGAATCCTGATCCGCCACCGCCTCCACCTCCTCCAGAGGCATGGCAAGCTGTGATGGCCGCAACCAATGCAAACACTAAGCTGATCATGCAAATTCTCCAAGAGCACAATCAAGGCAGTCAAGGGAATCAAGGCAGCAATCAGAGTCACTTTGCTACACTCAACCAGTTCCTTGCTAACGGGCCAAAGACTTTCAGTAATTGTGTTGAGGCAACCGATGCTGACGATTGGCTTGTGGATCTGTGTAAGCATTTCGAGTGCAGCAACGTTAGGCCTGAGGACTTTGTGAAGTTCGCTTCTTTCCAACTCAAAGATCAGGCTGCAGAGTGGTTCCAGCAGTACAAGGATTCCAGAGGTGGACGTTTGATCACTTGGGATGATTTCCGTCAAGATTTCCGCGCTCATCACATTCCGCAGAGCGTGGTTGAAAGCAAGCGTGAGGAATTCCGCAATCTGAAGCAAGGTTCTTTGTCTGTCTATGACTACAACAAATTGTTCCAGAAACTTGCCCGCTTTGCCAAGCAGGACGTGCCTGATGAGAAGAGCATGATATATCAGTTCAGGGGTGGTCTCAGAGAAGATATTCAGCTCGCTCTTGTTCTCCTCGAGCCTTTGAGATACGATGAGTTCTACAACATGGCACTGAAGCAAGAGGCTGCTCAGTTGAGGTGTGATGCTTCCAGGAAGCGTGCCAGAGATGTTACTCCGTCTTCCTCTACTCAAGTGGCCAAGAAGCAGAAGTTTTGGCTTCCTCCTCCTCCGTTCCGTCAGCCGTATCAGCAGAAGAGCAAAGGTGACAGTGGTTCTTCCCACCCACCCAACCCAGGCTTTCAGAACAAGGCTTCGTCTCAAGCTCCAAGATCGAGTGCTCCGTATCACCGTCCGCTTTCAGAGGTCACGTGCAACAAGTGCCAATAGAAGGGTCACTATGCCAACAAGTGTTTCAACCAGAGGCGTCTTCCTCCTCCTCCTCCTGTGAGATCGGCAAGTACAGCTGTGGTCAAGCATAACCCTAAGCACGCCAAGGTCAATTTGATGAATGCAGCTCAGGTAGAGGACTCGTCAGATGTGATCATGGGTAACCTTCCTGTTAATGATATTCCTGCAAAAGTTCTTTTTGACACTGGTGCATCACATTGCTTCATCTCGAGACCGTTTACAAATAGGCATGAATTGGTTTCACAAGTTTTGCCTAGTCCTTTAGCAATTGTCTCTCCCGGCAAGCGCATGCAGGCTAACTCCATCGTTCCGGATGTTTCTATCACGATGGGCGAGTTCAAGTTTCTTGCTTCTCCTACGGTTCTCGGTGACTCGGATATTGATCTTATTCTCGGGATGGACTGGCTCTCTAAGCATAAAGCTCAGCTTGATTGTGCAGCCAGGCAGATTCAACTGACTCATTCGTCTGAGGATGTCATTGTCTTTGCCGCTCGGGATAATACCATCCGGTTGTTTTCTCTCAATGAGAAGGGTGAATTGGATGCTATTTCGCAGATTCCGGTTGTTTGTGAATATCCAGACGTCTTTCCAGAAGAACTCCAAGGGATGCCTCCAAACCGGCCGGTTGAATTTGTTATTGAACTTGAGCCCGGTACGGAACCTGTGTGCAAACGTCCCTACAAGCTCGGCCCCGAAGAGTTGAAGGAGTTGAAGAAACAACTCGATGAGCAAGAAAGATTGGGTCTCATCCGGCCTAGTACTTCTCCGTGGGGTTGTGGTGTTCTTTTTGTGAAGAAGAATGATGGATCGAGTCGACTTTGTGTTGATTACCGTCCAGTGAACAAGAAGACCATCAAGAACAAATACCCACTTCCCAACATCAATGAGCTGTTCGAACAACTCAAAGGTGCCCAAGTATTCTCCAAGCTTGATCTCCGTATAGGTTATCACCAGATTCGCATTCGTGAAGAAGATATTCCCAAGACAGCATTCAGAACAAGCTTTGGTTCTTATGAATACACTGTCATGTCTTTTGGCCTCGCCAACGCTCCTCCGACGTTTTCTCGCATGATGAACTTCATCTTCAACGCCTACACCAATGACTTCGTTTTGGTCTATCTCGATGACATTCTGGTTTTCTCGAAGAACAAGGAAGATCATGCCAAGCACTTGCGTTTGGTTCTCGACAAGCTCAGGGAACATCAGTTCTACGCCAAGTTCTCCAAGTGTGAATTTTGGCTCGATGAGGTCCTTTATCTTGGCCATATCATCTCTGCCAAGGGCATTTCCGTCAATCCTGAGAAGGTGTCTGCAATTGTGAATTGGGAACCTCTTCAGAACGTGAAGCAACTCCGTAGTTTTCTCGGTCTCGCAAGCTATTGCCGAAGATTCGTTGAAAACTTTTCCAAGATCGTGAAGCCTCTCTCAAATCTTCTTCAGAAGCACGTCAAGTACGTTTGGTCTCCGGAGTGTGATATTGCTTTCAACACTTTGAAAGAGAAGTTGATCACTACTCCAGTTCTGACTCCGCCTGATGAATCCAAGCCGTACGAGGTATTTTGTGATGCCTCTCTCCAAGGTCTTGGCGCACTTTTGATGCAAGAGAAGAAAGTGGTTGCTTATACATTTTGCCAGTTGAAGCCTAATGAGAAGAACTACCCCACTCATGATCTCGAGTTGGCGGCAGTTGTGCATGCTCTTTTAACTTGGAGACATATTCTATTGGGAAGAAAAGTGGACATTTTCACTGATCACAAGAGTCTCAAGTACATCTTCACTCAGCCTAATCTCAACCTAAGGCAAACTCGATGGGTCGAAATGATTCAAGAGTATAACCCGAGTATTGAGTATACTCCAGGCAAGGCCAATGTGATTGCTGACGCTTTGAGCAGAAAAGCATATTGCAACAGTCTGATTCTCAAGCCTTATCAACTCGAGCTCTGTGAAGCTTTCCGCAAGCTTAATCTGCAAGTTGTTCCTCAAGGTTTCCTCGCCAACCTTCAAGTTTCTCCTACCTTAGAAGACCAGATTCGCCAAGCCCAGCTTCTTGATGCTATGGTGAAAAAGGTAAAGATTGGGATTGCAAAGAGTCAGTCCAAGTACAAGTGCTACCGCCTTGATGACAAGGACACTCTCTTCTTCGAGGATCGTATTGTTGTGCCCAAAGGTGAACTTCGTAAAGTGATCATGAACGAGGCTCACAACTCTCTCCTCTCCATCCACCCTGGTAGTACGAAGATGTATCAGGATCTCAAGCAAGCTTATTGGTGGACTCGAATGAAGCGCGAGATCGCTCAATTCGTGAATGAATGTGATGTCTACAGAAGAGTGAAGGCAGAACACCAAAGGCCAGCAGGTCTCCTCCAACCGCTTGCCATTCCAGAATGGAAGTTTGACCACATTGAAATGGACTTCGTGACTGGGTTTCCAAAGTCCAAGCGTGGCAATGATGCTATATTTGTTGTCATCGACAAGCTCACCAAAGTGGCTCATTTTCTGCCTATCAAAGAGTCGATCACTGCAGCTCAATTGGCGGAACTCTATACCTCTCGCATTGTCTCTCTGCACGGTATTCCTCAAGTGATCTCTTCAGACCGTGGCAGTATCTTTACCTCGAAGTTTTGGGATTCTTTTCAGAAGGCCATGGGCACCAACATCCGCTTCAGCACAGCTTTCCATCCTCAAACGAGCGGTCAAGTCGAGCGTGTCAACCAGATTCTTGAAGATATGCTCAGGGCTTGTGTGATCTCCTTCGGCATGAAGTGGGAGGATTGTCTTCCTTATGCTGAATTCTCCTATAACAACAGTTTTCAAGCAAGTTCGGGCAAGGCCCCTTTTGAAATTCTATATGGCAGGAAGTGTCGTACCCCTCTCAACTGGTCTGAAACCGGTGAACGTCAGCTGCTGGGTAATGACTTAATCACAGAAGCAGAAGAAATGTGCAAAGTCATTCCTGATAACCTCAAAGCAGCCCAGTCCCGCCAGAAGAGCTACTATGATAGTAAGCACCGTGATTTGGCTTTCGAGATCGGAGATCATGTTTACCTCCGCGTCTCTCCTATGAAAGGTACTCGTCGCTTCGGTATCAAAGGGAAGCTTGCCCCTAGATACGTGGGACCTTTCAAGATTGTCAGCAAGAGAGGCAACCTCGCCTATCAACTTGAGCTTCCTTCAAACTTTGCAAATGTTCATGATGTGTTCCATGTCTCTCAGCTTCGAAAGTGCTTCAAGACTCTTGACCGCACCGTCAACTTCGAGGACATTGAGCTCCAAGAAGATCTCTCCTATCGTGAGCACCCAGTTGCTATTCTTGAAGAGACTGAACGCAAGACTCGCAATAAGTCAATCAAATTTCTCAAAGTCAAGTGGTCTCACCATTCCGACCGTGAAGCTACATGGGAACGCGAGGATCACCTCCGTTCTGAGTACCCGGAGTTCTTTCAGTCCTAGATCTCGGGACGAGATCTTTTCGTAGTGGTGGAGTGTTGTAACGCCCCAGAGATACTTTCCATATTTGTATCCAACTCTTGCCGTTTCCGGTGTTAAGTTATATTTATTTCTCGGGTTTGGGTCTTTGTCTCCGTGTGTTGTTTTCTTTTTCGTGCATCTCTTATCATGTCATCTCGTGCATTGCATTTGCATACATATTCATCTCATGCATTCGAGCATTTTCCCCGTTGTCCGTTTTGCATTCCGGCGCTTCGTTCTCCTCCGGTGGCCTTTTCTAGCTTTCTTTCGTGTGTGGGGATTAAACATTTCCGGATTGGACCGAGACTTGCCATGCGGCCTTGGTTTACTACCGGTAGACCGCCTGTCAAGTTTCGTATCATTTGGACTTCGTTTGATACTCCAACGGTTAACCGAAGGACCGAAAAGGCCTCGTGTGTGTTGCAGCCAAACACCCCCCAAATTTGGCCCAAAACCCACCAAACTCTTCTCCATGTCCTAGATCGTTCGATCACGATCGCGTGGGCGAAAACCGCACCTCATTTGGACTCTCCTAGCTCCCTCTATGCCTATATATACACCCCCCCCATTTCGGATCTCGTCTTCATCCCCGTCCTCCTCGTTTAAAAAAAACAGATCAAACCCCCCTGCCGACGGACGTGTCCGGATCGGACCGGACACCGTCCGCCCCGCCGCCGCCAGCCAACCGCGAGCCGCCACGCGTCCCCGCGGGACCAGATCGCCGCCGCCGTCCCGGCCCGGGAGGCCCAGGAGGGGCCCCCGCGAGCCCGCCTCTCCGCGCCGCCTCCTCCTCTCGGGCGCCGCCGCCTCCCCTCCCTCCGGCGACCGGCGCCGTCGCCACCACCGACCGGCCGCTGCTGCTCCGGGCCCCGCCGCCGAGTGTCCCGCCACCGCTCGCCGCCTCTCCGCCGGCCTCCTCGCCGCCACGCGCCGCCACCACCGCACCGGCGCCGCGCCTCCCCGCCGCTCCGGCCGCCCCCACCGGCTCCGGCGAGCCGTTTCCGGCGAGCCCGAGCTCGGGTGCTACAGTGACCCCGACGTGAATAGTAAACCCTAGATCTAGGGTTGACTTTCCCCTCCCCCGTCTATTTTTTTATGCAACTTTGACTGCTTATATCTCCGCAACCGTAGCTCCGTTTTGGGCGTATGATATATCAAAATCTTCGCCTCGACATGTAAATCATTTCATTCCATTGCATCATTTGCATTTGAGTTCATCTTGATGCCCAAAATGCTGTTAGAAGGAGGCTTCGTGAGTAAAATTGCAGATCCGTTAGTTCATCATGCACTTTTGTCATTTTCGCCATGTTTAATCCGTGCATGATATGCCTGTGCCCCTTTGGGATGAATTGTTAAGCATTTTGTCTTATTTCCAGAGGTGCCACCCATGCATTTTTAGGATGTGTGTGTTGTCTTGTGCAAGCTTGCGAAGAGAGGTACCTGAGATTGCTGATTTCAGGGACTTAGTGATTTTCACTAAGTCATGATGCTATATGTCCAGCTTGTTTCCTAGTGATCCGTGCCTCTTTTGAGGATGATCAGTAAGGGAGTTTTGATATTTATGTTATGCTCTATCCATCCATGTCTTTGTTTGCATATGTGGAGTGCTCTAGGTTGACTCAATCGAGCTCAACTTTTGCTTCGTTGTTAATCTGGGCAGATCGTCAACTTGTTTGCGATTTTGCCGATGCTACCGTTAGTGTTCCATGCATGCTATGCCTTTGTTCTTGCCATGTGTAGCTAGAATATTGTGCCTTCTTTGGGTTATATGCTTGCCTTGCTATGACTTGCACCGTAGTGAGTGCATCGAGCTCGTTTACATGCCTTCGTGAGTTATAATTTCAGCATGTCTCAGTTTTCACTAAGTCTGAAAACTGATTGTGTTCGAGCTATGTTCGTGAGCTCGGTAGAGTATTTTGTGAACCCTTTTGGCCCCAGGTCACTTTGGGTGTTTTGTTAAGCTTGTTGAGTAGCTCCATGCCATGTTCTTACTTGTCATGTTCAGGTTATCTATCATGTTGTTTTGCTGCTCCGAAGAGGGCTTCGTGATCTGAAATTTCAGGCTAGTGTTAATTTCACTAAGTCTGGAATCTGTTTTGCATATTCATTTTTGCCATGCTTGTTTGAACCTCTTAATGGATGAATTTGCCTATGGCTCAGTGCTAGTGTTTTGTTAACCATCTTGTGTACATCACTGCCATGTATTTTGTTTTCATGTTTGGTGGCTGTAGCATGTTCATTTCGTTGCATTTAGATGCCTACTTGCTGTAAATCGCAGACCGGTGTCATATCTTAAAACGCTTGCCATTTCCAAACCGTAACTCCGATTCCAATGATCTTTATATCGTTTTCAAGCGATTTCATCCCCTCTATCCAGTGGCACCCTTGGAATTCCAAGTTGAGGCCAGGTTCATGCATTTCCTGTCATATCTTGCATTTTGCATCCCGCATCGCATCCCGCATAGCATGTCATCATTTCATCATATTGCTTGGTCTTGCACGTGGTTGATTGTATCCTTGTTGCTTGTTTGTCTTGTTGGGTAGAGCCGGGAGACGAGTTCGCTACCGAGGAGCCCGTTGAGTTTGCTTGTGAGGATCCAGTCAGCTTTGACAACTGTGCAGGCAAGATGATCATACCCTCGAAATCACTACTATCTTTGCTATGCTAGTTTGCTCGCTCTTTTGCTTTGCCACTGCTACGATGCCTACCACTTGCTTGTCAGCCTCCCAATTGCATGATTGAACCTCTAACCTACCATTGTCCTAGCAAACCGTTGATTGGCTATGTTACCGCTTTGCTCAGCCCCTCTTATAGCGTTGCTAGTTGCAGGTGAAGATTGGAGCCGTTCCTATTGGAACATCTTTTATTTGCTTGTTGGGATATCATTATATTGCTATGTTATCTTAATGCATCTATATACTTGGTAAAGGGTGGAAGGCTCGGCCTCTCGCCTAGTGTTTTGTTCCACTCTTGCCGCCCTAGTTTCCGTCATATCGGTGTTATGTTCCCGGATTTTGCGTTCCTTACGCGGTTGGGTTATAATGGGAACCCCTTGATATTCGCCTTGATTAAAGCTTTTCCAGCAATGCCCAACCTTGGTTTTACCATTTGCCACCTAGCCTTTTCTTTCCCTTGGGTTCTGCAGACTCAAGGGTCATCTTTTAACCCCCCCGGGCCAGTGCTCCTCTGAGTGTTGGTCCACCTGTCAGCTACCGGTGGCCACCAGGGGCAACTCTGGGCTGGCCTACCCGTACCTAGACAATCTGAGTGTGCCCTGAGAAAGAGATATGTGCAGCTCCTATCGGGATTTGTCGGCACATTCGGGCGGTGTTGCTGGTCTTGTTTTAACCTGTCGAAGTGTCTTGAGTACCGAGATACCGAGTCTGATCGGAACGTCTTGGGAGGAGGTCTATTCCTTCGTTGACCGTGAGAGCTTGTCATGGGCTAAGTTGGGACTCCCCTGCAGGGATTGAACTTTCGAAAGCCGTGCCCGCGGTTATGGGCAGATGGGAATTTGTTAATGTCCGGTTGTAGATAACGTAAACCTTAATTAATTAAAATGAATCAACTGAGTGTGTTACCGTGATGGCCTCTTCTCGGCGGAGTCCGGGAAGTGGACACGGTGTTGGAGTTATGCTTGCGCAGGTTGTCCTTCTAGATTCTCGCTCGTGCTTTGCCTCCTCTTCTCGCTCTCTTTTGCGTATAAGTTAGCCACCACATATGCTAGTCGCTTGCTGCAGCTCCACATATACTTGCCTTATCCTTCCTATAAGCTTAAATAGTCTTGATCGCGAGGGTGGCGAGATTGCTGAGTCCTTGTGTCTCACAAATACTATAATTCCAGATGCAGGTCCAGGTGATTCCGCTCCAGGTGACGAGTACGAGCTCAAGTGGGAGTTCGACGAGGACTCTCAGCGTTATTATGTTTCCTTTCCCGATGATCAGTAGTGGTGCCTAGTTGGGGTTATCGATTCAGGGCCTTGTCTCATGTTGGGGGTCTTTTCTATTTTGGCACCGTAGTCGGGCCATGAGTGATTTGTATGATGGATGTTATTTATGTACTTTGATGTGACGTGGCGAGTGTAAGCCAACTATGTACCTCCCCTTTATATTATTTATGTACATGGGATGTGTGATGATTTCCTGACTTGCGACATTGCTTTCAATGCGGTTATGCCTCTAAGTCGTGCCTCGACACGTGGGAGATATAGCCGCATCGAGGGCGTTACATACTTATTGCAAAAATCTATTAGTTATCGAAACGAAGTAATATGCGCATGCTCCTAGGGGGATATATTGGTAGGAAAAGACCATCGCTCGTCCCCGACCGCCACTCATAAGGAAGACAATCAATAAATAAATCATGCTCCGACTTCATCACATAACGATTCACCATACGTGCATGCTACGGGACTCACAAACTTCAACACAAGTATTTCTCAAATTCACAACTACTCAACTAGCATGACTCTAATATCACCATCTTTATATCTCAAAACAATTATCAAGTATCAAACTTCTCATAGTATTCAATGCACTCTATATGAAAGTTTTTATTATACCCATCATGGATGCCCATCATATTAGGACTAGTTTCATAACCAAAGAAAATTACCATGCTGTTCTAAAAGACTCTCAAAATAATATAAGTGAAGCATGAGAGTCCATCTATTTCTATAAAACAAAACCACCACCGTGCTCTAGAAAGATATAAGTGAAGCACTAGAGCAAATGACAAACTACTCCGAAAGATATAAGTGAAGATCAATGAGTAGTCCAAAAATTATGCAACTATGTGAAGACTCCCTAACAGTTAAGAATTTAAGATCTTGGTATTTTATTCAAATAGCAAGCAAAACAAAAGAAAATAAAATGACACTCCAAGCAAAACACATATCATGTGGTGAATAAAAATATAGCTCCAAGTAAAGTTACCGATGAACAAAGATGAAAGAGGGGAAGCCTTTCAAGGAATACCCAAGCTTAGGCTTTTGGTTGTCCTTTAATATTACCTTGGGGTGCCTTGGGCATCCCCAAGCCTAGTCTCTTGCCACTCCTTATTCCATAGTCCATCGAATCTTTACCCAAAACTTGAAAACTTCACAACACAAAACTTAACAGAAAACTCGTAATCTCCGTTAGTATAAGAAAATGAATCACCACTTAGGTACTGTTGTGAACTCATTATAAATTCATATTGGTGTAATATCTACTGTATTCCAACTTCTCTATGGTTCATACCCTCCGATACTACTCATAGATTCATCAAAATAAGCAAACAACACATAGAAAAACAGAATCTGTCAAAAACAGAACACTCTGTAGTAATCTGTATCAAACGTATACGTCTGGACCTCAAAAAATTCTGAAATAAATTGGTGGACCTGAAGAATTTATCTATTAATCATCTGCAAACATAATCAACCTAAACTCACTCTCCAGTAAAAAATGGCAGCTAATCTCCTTAGCGCAAAAGTTTCTATTTTTTACAGCGAGATCGCAAAGACTTCACCTAAGTGTTCCCAAAGGTTCTACCTGGCACAAACACTAATTAAAACATAAAACCACATCTAAATGGAGGCTAGATGAATTATTTATTATTAAACAGGAGCAAAAAGGAAATACCAAAAATAAAATTGGGTTGCCTCCCAACAAGCGTTATCGTTTAACGCCCCTAGCTAGGCATGATGATTTCAATGATGCTCACATAAAAGATAAGAATTGAAACATAAAGAGAGCATCATGAAGAATATGACTAGCACATTTAAGCCTAACCCACTTACTATGCATAGGGATTTTGTGAGCAAACAATTTTATGGGAACAATAATCAACTTGCATAGGAAGGTAAAACAAGCAAATCTTCAAGATTTTCAACACATAGAGAGGAAACTTGATATTATTGCAATTCCTACAAGCATATGTTCCTCCCTCATAATAATTACATGTAGGATCATAAGCAAATTCAACAATATAGCTATCACATAAAGCATTCTTTTCATGATCTACAAGTATGCAAAGTTGACACTCTTCCAAAATAGTGGGATTAACATTAACTAAAGTCATGACCTCTCCAAACCCAATTTCATAATTATCACAATAAGATTCAACACCCTCCAAAATAGTGGGATCATTACTTCCTAAAGTTGACACTCTTCCAAACCCACTTTCATCAATGTAATCATCATAAATAGGAGGCATGCTATCATCAAAATAAATTTGCTCATCAAAACTTGGGGGACCAAAAATATCATCTTCATCAAACATAGCATCCCCAAGCTTGTGGCTTTGCATATCATTAGCATCAAAGATATCCAAGGAATTCATACTAACATCATTGCAATCATGCTCATCATACAAAGATTTAGTGCCAAACATTCTAATGCATTGTTCTTCTAACACTTTGGCACAATTATTGGAATCCTTATTTTCATGAAAGACATTAAAAAGATGAAGCATATGAGGTATCCTCAATTCCATTTTTTATAATTTCCTTTTATAAACTAAACTAGTGATAAAAGAAGAAACTAAAAGATTTGAATGCAAGATCTAAAGATATAGCTTCAAGCGCTAACCTCCCCGGCAACGGTGCTAGAAAAGAGCTTGATGTCTACTACACAACCTTCTACTTGTAGACGTTATTGGGCCTCCAAGTGCAGAGATTTGTAGGACAGTAGCAAATTTCCCTCAAGTGGATTACCTAAGGTTTATCAATCTGTGGGAGGCGTAGGATGAAGATGGTCTCTCTCCAACAACCCTGCAATCAAATAACAAAGAGTCTCTTGTGTCCCCAACACACCCAATACAATGGTAAACTGTATAGGTGCACTAGTTCGGCGAAGAGATGGTTATACAAGTGCAATATTGATATAGGTTTTTGTAATCTGAAAATATAAAAACAGCAAGGTAACTAATGATAAAAGTGAGCGTAAATGGTATTGCAATACTAGGAAACATGGCCTAAGGTTCATACTTTCACTAGTGCAAGTTCGCTCAACAATAATAACATAATTCGATCATACAACTATCCCTCAACATGCAACAAATAGTCACTCCAAAGTCACTAATAGTGGAGAACAAACGAAGAGATTATTGTAGGGTACGAAACCACCTCAAAGTTATTCTTTCCGATCAATCCGTTGGGCTATTCCTATAAGTGTCACAAACAGCCCTAGAGTTCGTAGTAAAATAACACCTTAAGACGCAAATCAACCAAAACCCTAATGTCACCTAGATAATCCAATGTCACCTCAAGTATCCGTGGGTATGATTATACGATATGCATCACACAATCTCAGATTCATCTATTCAACCAACACAAAGAACTTCAAAGAGTGCCCCAAAGTTTCTACCGGAGAGTCAAGACAAAAACGTGTGCCAACCCCTATGCATAAGTTCATGAGGTCACGGAACTCGCAAGTTGATCACCAAAACATACATCAAGTGGATCACATGATATCCCATTGTCACCACAGATAAGCACATGCAATACATACATCAAGTGTTCTCAAATCCTTAAAGACTCAATCCGATAAGATAACTTCAAAGGGAAAACTCAATCCATTACAAGAGAGTAGAGGGGGAGAAACATCATAAGATCCAACTATAATAGCAAAGCTCGCGATACATCAAGATCGTGCCGAATCAAGAACACGAGAGAGAGAGAGAGACAGAGAGACAGAGAGATCAAACACATAGCTACTGGTACATACCCTCAGCCCCGAGGGTGAACTACTCCCTCCTCGTCATGGAGGGCGTCGGGATGATGAATATGCCCACCAGAGAGGGATCCCCCTCCGGCAGGGAGCCGGAACGGGTGTAGATTGGTTTTCGGTGGCTACAGAGGCTTCTGACGGTGGAACTCCCGATCTAGGTTTCTTTCTATAAGTTTTGAGTTATATAAGAGATGTTGGAGTCGAGAATAATTCAGGGGGGTCTCTGGGCTGTCCATTAGGTAGGGAGGCGCGCCCCCACCCTTGTGGGCAGCCCGGGACTCTTCTGGCCCAACTCTTTTACTTCATGGCCTTCTTTTGGTCCAAAAATAAGTTCCGTGAAGTTTCAGGTCAATTGGGCTCCGTTTGATTTTCCTTTTCTGTAAAACTCAAAAGCAAGGAAAAACAGAAACTGGCACTGGCTCTAGGTTAATAGTTTAGTCTCAAAAATCATATAAAATAGCATATAAATGCATATAAAACATCCAAGGTTGATAATATAATAGCATGGAACAATCAAAAATTATAGATACGTTGGAGACGTATCAGGCATCCCCAAGCTTAATTCCTGCTCATCCTCGAGTAGGTAAATGATAAAAACAGAATTTTTGATGTGGAATGCTACCTAACATATTTATCAATGTAATCTTATTTATTGTGGCAAGAATATTCAGATCCGAAAGATTCAAGACAAAATTTTAATATTGACATAAAAATAATAATACTTCAAGCATACTAACAAAGCAGTCATGTCTTCTCAAAATAACATGGCCAAAGAAAGCTATCCCTACAAAATCATATAGTCTGGCTATGCTCTATCTTCATCACACAAAATATTTAAATCATGCACAACCCCGATGACAAGCCAAGCAATTGTTTCATACTTTTGATGTTCTCAAACTTTTTCAATCTTCACGCAATACATGAGGGTGAGCCATGGACATAGCACTATAGGTGGAATAGAATGGTGGTTGTGGAGAAGACAAAAAGGAGAAGATAGTCTCACATCAACTAGGCATATCAACAGGCTATGGAGATGCTCATCAATAGATATCAATGTGAGTGAGTAGGGACTGCCATGCAGCGGATGCACTAGAGCTATAAGTGTATGAAAGCTCAAAAAGAAAGTAAGTGGGCTAGGTGGGTGTGCATCCAACTCGCTTGCTCATGAAGACCTAGGGCATTTTGAGGAAGCCCATCATTGGAATATACAAGCCAAGTTCTATAATGAAAGATTCCCACTAGTATATGAAAGTGACAACATAGGAGACTCTCTATCATGAAGATCATGGTGCTACTTTGAAGCACAAGTGTGGTAAAAGGATAGTAGCATTGCCCCTTCTCTCTTTTTGTTTTGTTTTTTGGGCCTTCTCCTTTTTATGGCCTTTTTTCTTTATTTATTTATTTTTCGCCTGGAGTCTCATCCCAACTTGTGGGGGAGTCATAGTCTCCATCATCCTTTCCTCACTCGGACAATGCTCTAATAATGATGATCATCACACTTTTATTTACTTACAACTCAAGAATTACAACTCGATACTTAGAACAAGACATGACTCTATATGAATGCCTCCGGCGGTGTATCGGGATGTGCAATGACTCATGAGTGACATGTATGAAAGAATTATGAACGGTGTCTTTGCTACAAATACGATGTCAACTACATGATCATGCTAAGAAATATGACAATGATGAAGCGTGTCATAATAAATGGAACTGTGGTAAGTTGCATGGAAATATATCTCAGAATGGCTATGGAAATGCCATAATAGGTAGGTATGGTGGCTGTTTTGGGATAGGTAAATGGCGGGTTTATGGTACCAGCGAAAGTTGCGCGGTACTAGAGAGGCTAGCAATGGTGGAAGGGTGAGAGTGCGTATAATCCATGGACTCAACATTAGTCATAAAGAACTCACATACTTATTGCAAAAATCTATTAGTTATCGAAACAAAGTAATACACGTATGCTCCTAGGGGGATATATTGGTAGGAAAAGACCATCGCTCGTCCCCGACCGCCACTCATAAGGAAGACAATCAATAAATAAATCATGCTCCGACTTCATCACATAACGATTCACCATACGCGCATGCTACGGGAATCACAAACTTCAACACAATTATTTATCAAATTCACAACTACTCAACTAGCATGAATCTAATATCACCATCTTTATATCTCAAAACAATTATCATGTATCAAACTTCTCATAGTATTCAATGCACTCTATATGAAAGTTTTTATTATACCCATCATGGATGCCCATCATATTAGGACTAGTTTCATAACCAAAGCAAATTACCATGTTGTTCTAAAAGACTCTCAAAATAATATAAGTGAAGCATGAGAGTCCATATATTTCTATAAAATAAAACCTCCACCGTGCTCTAGAAAGATATAAGTGAAGCACTAGAGCAAATGACAAACTACTCCGAAAGATATAAGTGAAGATCAATGAGTAGTCGAATAATTATGCAACTATGTGAACACTCTCTAACATTTAAGAATTTAAGATCTTGGAATTTTATACAAATAGCAAGCAAAACAAAAGAAAATAAAATGACGCTCCAAGCAAAACACATATCATGTGGTGAATAAAAATATAGCTCCAAGTAAAGTTACCGATGAACGAAGACGAAAGAGGGGAAGCCTTCCGGGGAATCCCCAAGCTTAGGATTTTGGTTGTCCTTTAATATTACCTTGGGGTGCCTTGGGAATCCCCAAGCTTAGGCTCATGCCACTCCTTATTCCATAGTCCATCGAATCTTTACCCAAAACTTGAAAACTTCACAACACAAAACTTAACAGAAAACTCGTAAGCTCCGTTAGTATAAGAAAATGAATCACCACTTAGGTACTGTTGTGAACTCATTATAAATTCATATTAGTGTAATATCTACTGTATTCCAACTTCAATATGGTTCATACCCTCCAATACTACTCATAGATTCATCAAAATAAGCAAACAACACATAGAAAAACAGAATATGTCAAAAACAGAACAGTCTGTAGTAATCTGTATCAAACGTATACGTCTGGACCTCAAAATATTCTGAAATAGATTGGTGGACCTGAGGAATTTGTCTATTAATCATCTGCAAAAATAATCAACCTAAACTCACTCTCAAGTAAAAAATGGCAGCTAATCTCGTGAGCGCAAAAGTTTCTATTTTTTACAGCGAGATCGCAAAGACTTCACCTAAGTCTTCCCAAATGTTCTACCTGGCACAAACACTAATTAAAACATAAAACCACATCTAAACAGAGGCTAGATGAATTATTTATTATTAAACAGGAGCAAAAAGGAAAGAACAAAAATAAAATCGGGTTGCCTCCCAACAAGCGTTATCGTTTAACGCCCCTAGCTAGGCATGATGATTTCAATGATGCTCACATAAAAGATAAGAATTGAAACATAAAGAGAGCATCATGAAGAATATGACTAGCACATTTAAGCCTAACCCACTTACTATGCATAGGGATTTTGTGAGCAAACAATTTATGGGAACAATAATCAACTTGCATAGGAAGGTAAAGCAAGCAAATCTTCAAGATTTTCAACACATAGAGAGGAAACTTGATATTATTGCAATTCCTACAAGCATATGTTCCTCCCTCATAATAATTACATGTAGGATCATAAGCAAATTCAACAATATATCTATCACATAAAGCATTCTTTTCAAGATCAACAAGTATGCAAAGTTGACACTCTTCCAAATAGTGGGATTAACATTAACTAAAGTCATTATGTAACACCCTGGATGTAACTTACCATATTTGTACTCCAACTCTTGCCGTTTCTGGCTTTAAGTTATGAGATTCGTGGTTGGGTTCTTGTCTTCGTTTTGCATTTTGTTCATGTCATGCATTTCATATCATGTCATCATGTGCATCTCATTTGCATACGTGTTCGTCTCATGCAGCCGAGCATTTCCGCGTTGTCTGTTTTGCAATCCGGCACTCCTACGTCCCCTGGCGTCCCTTTTGCCTCTTTTCGTGAGCGGGTGTTAAACTTTCTCGGAATGGACCGAGATTTTCCAAGCGGCCTTGGTACACCACCGGTAGACCGCCTGTCAAGTTTCGTGCCATTTGGAGTCCGTTTGATACTCCAACAGTTAACCGGGGAACCGTAAAGGCCTCGTGTGTGTTGCAGCCCAACACCCCTCCAAAGTGGCCCAATAACCCATCGAAAACCCATCCATCCTCTCGGTCGTTCGATCACGATCGTGTGGCCGAAAACCGCTCTCCTTTTGAACACTCCTACCTCCTTCTAGGTATAAATAGGTGATCTCCTCCGAAATTTTGGGTCTAACCCTAGTCTTCTCCTCCCTCTCGCCCGTCGGACACGTCCGCACGCCGCCGAACGAAACCCGCCGCCATCGCACGCCAGTGAGATCGCGCCACCTGTCGCCTCTGCCACTGTTCCCACCGCGCACCGCCGCGGGCCCGCGCGGCCCAAATCCGGCCCGCGGGGCCCGAGCCACCGTCGCCCCCGACCGCGGGCAACCGCCTCCGCAGCTCCGCTGCGACTCCGGCAGCCACGGCGCCCACGCCACCTCGCCGGTCGCCTCCCGCCGACGCGCCTCGCCACGCGCGCCGCCCGTCGGCCGCCTTCCCTGCCGCGCCACCCGCGCTCCGCCCCCGGAGGAGCTCCGCCGCCGCCCATCGCCAGATCCGGTCGCGGGAGCCCGAGCCCGGCCGGATCCGCCGCCCCACCGGCGACGACCTCGCCGGAGACGCCGTCACCGCCGCCTGGGTCCTCCTCTGCCTCGACCCGGCCCGATCCGCTCCGCATCCGCGACCCGATCCGGCCCGTTGACTTTTTCGCAGGGTAGAATTTTGGCTGTCCCCGATTTATGTTATTTTTATGCCCTGTTCGTCATGCCATAACTCCTCATCCGTAGATTCGTTTTGCATGCATGATATATCAAAATGTTCACCAGGATGTGCTCTTCGTTTTGTTCCATTGTGCCATGCTTGTTTGAGTCCATCTTGATGCCCAAATTGTTGATGCAAGAGTGCTATAAAATGTTAGTTCTGGTTACTTAGCAGATTATGAGCATTTGTCATTTTTTCTACGATTGTTGTGTGCTGCATATGAACATGTGCTCTACTTGTGTTTTGGGCTATGCCATGCCATCTTTACAGGCGTGTATGCCATCTTTTTTAATCAATGTGGTGACTATAACATGCATGCAAAGTAGCTCTCGTAATATTGCTGATTTCAGAGACTTAGAATTTCACTAAGTCTTTTCCCTGCTGTTATTTTTATGCCATGTATTCATGTTGCTACAGGGAGATCCATGCTTCTTTTGAGTATCCTTAGTAAGGATGATTTGGACATATGGTTGTGCTCTATCTATCCATGCCCCCGTTTGCAATTATGGAGTATCCTAGCATGACTTAATCTTGCTCTACGTTTGCTATAAAATGTTCCTGGCAGATTGTTTACATGTTAATCAATTTTTCCATGGATGTTGTAGTTGATCCATGCATGTTATAAACTTTTTCTTGCCATGGTTAGTCTTATGATCATGTCTTCTTGCTGGTAGTATGCTTAGTTTGTCATGCAATGCCTTGTCGTGAGTGAATCGAGCTCGCAAAGAGGCCTTCATAACTCTGTTTTGCCATGCCCTATTTTTCTGCTAAGTCTGAATCTGTTAACGAAACTTGCTATGTTTACATGGGTGCCATCATATTTTCTGTGCCCTTTTGGCTAATGGTCAGTAAGGGACTTTTGTTCTATGCTTTGAGTAGCTTCATGCCATGCCTTGTATTTCTATGATACGTTCCTGTAGCATGATTTTTGCTTGCTCTAAACTTTGATTCCTGATGTTAATTCCTGACATGTTAGTATTTTCACTAAGTCTGTGATGCTGATATCTTTCGCACTTTTGCCATGCTTGTTTGAACCTGCTCTTGTGTGATTTAGCCATAGCTCTGTGTTCATATTTTGTCAAGCATCTTGAGTAGATCACTGCCATGTGCTTTGTTGCTATGTTAGAGTGCGGTAGCTTAGTTTCTTGTTGCATTCTAGATGGCATCGTGCTGTTAATTGCAGAACTGTGCCATTCTTGTTTTGCTTGCCATTTGCAAACCGTGCATCCGATTCCGGTGATCCTTATATCGATTTCGACCGAAATCAACTCATCTTTCTAGAGGCACACTTGGTTTTCCAAGTTGATGCCTTGTTCATTCTTTTCCTTCCGGAGCTCGCATATGCATTGCATATCACATCCCGCATATCATGCCATGTTTTGCATCATGTTGCTTGCGCATTGCACCATGGTTGATTGTTGTTTCCTTTGCTTGTGTTCTTGCTTTGGGTAGAGCCAGGAGACGAGTACGTGATCGAGGAACCTGTTGAGTATGCTTACAAGGATCAAGCTTTCGTCAACTCTGAGAACTTTGCAGGCAAGATGACCATACCCTTGAAATCACTTCTATCTTTGCTTGCTTAGTTGTTCGCTCTATTGCTATGCCGCGATACCTACCACTTTCTATATCATGCCTCCCATATTGCCATGACGAGCCTCTAACCCACCTTTCCTAGCAAACCATTGTTTGACTATGTTACCGCTTTGCTCAGCCCCTCTTATAGCATTGCTAGTTGCAGGTGGAGATGAAGTTTGTTCCTTGTTGGAACATGATTATTATTGGGATATCATTATTATATCTTGTTTACTTTAATGCATCTATACACTTGGTAAAGGGTGGAAGGCTCAGCCTTATGCCTGGTGTTTTGTTCCACTCTTGCCACCCTAGTTTCCGTCATACCGGTGTTATGTTCCTTGATTTTGCGTTCCTTACGTGGTTGGGTTATAATGGGAACCCCTTGACAGTTCGCCTTGAATAAAACTCCTCCAGCAAGGCCCAACCTTGGTTTTACCATTTGCCACCTAAGCCTTTTTCCCTTGGGTTCCGCGGACTCAAGGGTCATCTTTATTTTAAACCCCCGGGCTAGTGCTCCTCTGAGTGTTGGTCCAACCTGTTAGCAGCCGGTGACCACCAGGGGCAACTCTGGGCTGGCCTATCGGAAGTTTGGACAATCCGGTGTGCCCTGAGAACGAGATATGTGCAGCTCCTATCGGGATTTGTCGGCACATTCGGGTGGCTTTGCTGGTCTTGTTTTACCATTGTCGAGATGTCTTGTAACCGGGATTCCGAGTCTGATCGGGTCTTCCTGGGAGAAGGAATATCCTTCATTGACCGTGAGAGCTTGTGATGGGCTAAGTTGGGACACCCCTGCAGGGTTATGAACTTTCGAAAGCCGTGCCCGCGGTTATGGGAAGATGGGAATTTGTTAATGTCCGGTTGTAGAAAACTTGAAACTTAACTTAAATTAAATGAATCAACCACGTGTGTAGCCATGATGGTCTCTTTTCGGCGGAGTCCGGGAAGAGAACACGGTCTCGTGTTATGCTTGAACGTAAGTAGTTTCAGGATCACTTCTTGATCTTTATAGCTTCTCGACCGTGCTTTGCTTCTCTTCTCGCTCTCATTTGCATAAGTTAGCCACATATATGCTAGTGCTTGCTGCAGCTCCACCTCACTACCCCTTTTCCTACCTTAAGCTTAAATAGTCTTGATCGTGAGGGTGTGAGATTGTTGAGTCCCCGTGAGTCACAGATTACTTCCAAAACCAGATGCGAGTGCCAATGATGCCAGTGCAGGGGACGCGACCGAACTCAAGTGGGAGTTCGATGAGGATTCGGGACGTTACTATGTTTCCTTTCCGGACGATCAGTAGAGGAGCACAGTTGGGGCGATCGGGGATCTATGCATTTGGGGTTGTCTTTCTTTATTTGGTTCCGTAGTCGGACCTTGATTGTATTCTGGATGATGTAATGCTATATTTATGTATTGTGTGAAGTGGCGATTGTAAGCCAGCTCTTTATCTCTTTCTTATTCAGTACGTGGGATGTGTAAAGATTACCCCTCTTACGACATGCCTACTATGCGGTTATGCCTCTAAGTCATGCTCCGACACGTGGGAGATATAGCCGTATCGTGGGTGTTACACATGACCTCTCCAAACCCACTTTCATAATTATCACAATAAGATTCAACACCCTCCAAAATAGTGGGATCATTACTTCCTAAATTTGACACTCTTCCAAACCCACTTTCATCAATATAATCATCATAAATAGGAGGCATGCTATCATCAAAATAAATTTGCTCATCAAAACTTGGGGGACCAAAAATATCATCTTCATCAAACATAGCATCCCAAGCTTGTGGCTTTGCATATCATTAGCATCATAGATATCCAAGGAATTCATACTAACAACATTGCAATCATGCTCATCATACAAAGATTTACTGCCAAACATTCTAATGCATTCTTCTTCTAACACTTTGGCACAATTATCAGAATCCTTATTTTCATGAAAGACATTAAAAAGATGAAGCATATGAGGTATCCTCAATTCCATTTTTTTATAATTTCCTTTTATAAAATAAACTAGTGATAAAACAAGAAACTAAAAGATTTGATTGCAAGATCTAAAGATATACCTTCAAGCGCTAACCTCCCCAGCAACGGCGCTAGAAAAGAGCTTGATGTCTACTACACAACCTTGTTCTTGTAGACGTTGTTGGGCCTCCAAGTGTAGAGATTTGTAGGACAGTAGCAAATTTCCCTCAAGTGGATGACCTAAGGTTTATCAATCCGTGGGAGGCGTAGGATGAAGATGGTCTCTCTCAAATAACCCTACAATCAAATAACAAAGAGTCTCTTGTGTCCCCAACACACCCAATACAATGGTAAATTGTATAGGTGCACCAGTTCGGCGAAGAGATGGTGATACAAGTGCAATATTGATATAGGTTTTTGTAATCTGAAAATATAAAAACATCAAGGTAACTAATGATAAAAGTGGGCGTAAATGATATTGCAATGCTAGGAAACAAGGCCCAAGGTTCATACTTTCACTAGTGCAAGTTCTCTGAACAATAATAACAAAATTGGATCATACAACTATCCCTCAACATGCAACAAAGAGTCACTCCAAAGTCACTAATAGCGGAGAACAAAGGAAGAGATTATTGTAGGGTACGGAACCACCTCAAAATTATTCTTTCCGATCAATCCGTTGGGCTATTCCTATAAGTGTCACAAACAGCCCTAGAGTTCATAGTAAAATAACACCTTAAGACGCAAATCAACCAAAACCCTAATGTCACCTAGATACTCCAATGTCATCTCAAGTATCCGATGGTATGATTATACGATATGCATCACACAATCTCAGATTCACCTATTCAACCAACACAAAGAACTTCAAAGAGTGCCCCAAAGTTTCTACCGGAGAGTCAAGACGAAAACGTGTGCCAACCCCTATGCATAAGTTCACGAGGTCACGGAACTCGCAAGTTGATCACCAAAATATACATCAAGTGGATCACGTGATATCCCATTACCACCATAGATAAGCACATGCAAGACATACATCAAGTGTTCTCAAATCCTTAAAGACTCAATCCGATAAGATAACTTCAAAGGGAAAACTCAATCCATTACAAGAGAGTAGAGGGGGAGAAACATCATAAGATCCAGCTATAATAGCAAAGCTTGCGATACATCAAGATCGTGCCGAATCAAGAACACGAGAGAGAGAGAGAGATCAAACACATAGCTACTGGTACATACCCTCAGCCCCGAGGGTGAACTACTCCCTCCTCGTCATGGAGAGCGTCGGGATGATGAATATGTCCACCATAGAGGGATCCCCCCTCCGACAGGGTGCCGAAACGGGTCTAGATTGGTTTTCGGTGGCTACGGAGGCTTCTGGCGGCGAAACTCCTGATCTAGGTTTCTTTTTGGAAGTTTTGAGTTATATAAGAGGTGTTGGAGTCGAGAACAAGGAAGGGGGTCTCCGTGCTGTCCATGAGGTAGGGAGGCGCGCCCAGGGGGTGGGAACGTCCCCCCTCGTGGGCAGCCTGGGACTCTTCTAGCCCAACTCTTTTACCTCATGGCCTTCTTCTGTTCTAAAAATAAGTTCCGTGAAGTTTCAGGTGAATTGGACTCTGTTTGATTTTCCTTTCTCTAAAACTCAAAAACAAGGAAAAAACAGAAACTGGCACTGGGCTCTAGGTTAATAGGTTAGTCCGAAAAATCATATAAAATAGCATATAAATGCATATAAAAGATCGAAGGTTGATAATATAATAGCATGGAACAATCAAAAATTATAGATACATTGGAGACGTATCACACCGCACCAGGCCACTCCTCCTGACAAGTCCGGCACAGCGTTAGGCCACGCCTCCTACTCTAACTCAGCCACGCCAGCCGTCTCCGCCGCCTCAGCAATCGCGGAAGAGAGCCGCCACAGCTATGGTGTGTAGCGGTACAAGTCGAGGTAGTACAGGAGGTAGAGGCGGAGGCAAGCGATATCAATATGGTTCAAGCCTCACTCCTCTTCCTTAGAGGCCTTACGACATGACCGAGGAGCAAAACATAGCCATAGTGAAGGCCCAAGTGGACACCCATTTTGGACCAAAACCGGCACCGCCGCCAAGGGAGAATGTGCCTAAGGAAAAGATTGACCAGTTTATTCGTATGGCTAGAGCACCAGCTCCCAAGCCTGTTGACTCAGACTATGAGCGCCAAATCAGGAAGGCACATCGAGCACGAATTCACAAGGAGTCGAGCTCGAGCCAAGAAGCTGGCAAAAATGCGGGAAAACCGTTCCCCAGCTGGGAGAACAGGCAGCGCAATCGATCCCCCCGCTTGTTGTACCAACACATGAGAGTACCGCGCCGGTTAGCTGGTAGCAACCGACGAGCATAGTGAAGAAAATATGCCCTAGAGGCAATAATAAAGTTGTTATTTATATTTCCTTATATCATGATAAATGTTTATTATTCATGCTAGAATTGTATTAACTGGAAACTTAGTACATGTGTGAATACATAGACAAACAGAGTGTCACTAGTTTGCCTCTACTTGACTAGCTCGTTGAATCAATGATGGTTATGTTTCCTAACCATAGACATGAGTTGTCATTTGATTACCGGGATCACATCATTAGAGAATGATGTGATTGACTTGACCCATCCGTTAGCTTAGCACGATGATCGTTTAGTTTGTTGCTTTTGCTTTCTCCATAACTATACATGTTCCTATGACTATGAGATCATACAACTCCCGAATACCGGAGGAACACTTTGTGTGCTACCAAACATCACAACGTAACTGGGTGATTATAAAGGTGCTCTACAGGTGTCCCCGATGGTGTTTGTTGAGTTGGCATGGATCGAGATTAGGATTTGTCACTCCGATTGTCACAGAGGTATCTCTGGGCCCTCTCGGTAATGCACATCACTATAAGCCTTGCAAGCAATGTGACTAATGAGTTAGTTACGGGATGTTTCATTATGGAACGAGTAAACAGACTTGTCGGCAACGAGATTGAACTAGGTATTGAGATACCGACGATAGAATCTCGGGCAAGTAACATACCGATGATAAAGGGAACAACGTATACCGTTATGCGGTTTGACCGATAAAGATCTTCGTAGAATATGTAGGAACCAATATGAGCATCCAGGTTCCGCTATTAGTTATTGACCGGAGATGAGCCTCGGTCATGTCTACATAGTTCTCGAACCCGTAGGGTCCACACGCTTAATGTTCAGTGACGATCGGTATTATGAGTTTATGTGTTTTGATGTACCGAAGGTAGTTGGGAGTCCCGGATTTGATTACGGACATAACGAGGAGTCTGGAAATGGTCGAGACATAAAGATCGATATATTGGAAGCCTATATTTGGACATAGGAATGGTTCCGAGTAGTTCGGGCATTTTTCCGGAGTACCGGGAGGTTACCGGAACCCCCCGGGGAGTATGTGGGCCTTATTGGGCCTTAGTGGAATAGAGGAGAGGGAAGGGAAAAGAGGGAGGCGCGCCCCCCAAGCCCAATCCGAATTGGGAGGGGGCCCGGTCCCCTTTCCTTCCTTCCTCTCTCCTCCTTCCTTCCTCTCCTACTCCTACTTGGAAGGGCTCCTACTTCTACTAGGAAAGGGGGGAGTAGGACTCCCCCAGGGCGCGCCATAGAGAGGGCCGCCCCTCCCCCTCCCCCACTCCTTTATATACAGGGGAGGGGGGAACCCCATGGATACACAAGTTGATGATTGATCTTTTAGCTGTGTGCGGTGCCCCCCTCCACCATAATCCACCTCGGTTATATCGTAGCGGTGCTTAGGCGAAGCCCTGTTTCGGTACCATCATCATCACAGTCATCACGCCGTCATGCTGACGAAACTCTCCCTCGAAGCTCTACTGGATCGTGAGTTCACGGGACGTCATCGAGCTGAACATGTGCAGATTGAGGAGGTGCCGTACCTTCGGTGCTAGATCGGCCAACCGTGAAGACGTACGACTACATCAACCGTGTTGTCATAATGCTTCCGCTTACGGTCTACGAGGGTACATAGACGATACTCTCCCCTCTTGTTGCTATGCATCGCCATGATCTTGCATGCGCATAGGAATTTTTTTGAAATTACTACGTTCCCCAACAGATAGAAGGCAGGCTAAAATGCTCGATATCACTGTTGGACAACTCCTCGAGATCGAGCCCATGTCTCCACTTAGAGAGGAGGACATAAAACGGAAATATCTCCGCGGCCAACCTTTGGTTGAGCCTGAGGAGGTCAAGAACCTCCCAACGAGAATGTATGAATTGCATGATTGGTACATGAAAATTACCAAGAGTTCCAATCGAGATTCCCTCATGGTGAACGTCAAGGAAGAGCATTACTTCCATAAGCTAGCTTTGTCCGTTGAGTATTTAAAACTATTTCAGTTATTCAATCAAGAAGCACTCGACAAATCTCTTGTCAGTTGCTGTTGTCTGTAAGTGATTTCTTTCTGTAATTGAAGTCTCAAGCTAGCTATAGTGCTCATTGATCGATCATTATTACCTGTAATTATCCTCACTATATTCTTTTCTGTGGTATTATGCAGGATGAAGATGTATGAAATGAAAAAAGCTGGACACTATGGCATTGGGTTCATTGACCCAAATACCATTAATGAACACACATGGAAATTGGATTGGTATAAAGCAGATGTAGAGAATAAAATGCTAGAGTTCTTGAAGCGCCTCAATACCAATGAAGATATACTAGTTCCTTACAACTTCCTGTGAGTCACACTGTCTTGTACTACAAATTTTATTTTTGCTTACTAGCTAGCTAGATGCTGATTAGTGTTATGCACATGCCCGCTTAATTAAGACATGCAAACATGTGCGCATGCAGTTACCACTGGATCTTGTTAATCATTAAAGTTGAAGAAGGAATAGTTGAACTACTGGACTCACTACTTAAAAAAGAAAGTGACTTCACCATCTTGAAGGGGATAGTTGATAGGTAATTTCATCATTATTAACTATATCTTGGCCTATTTAGTTCGTCATTTCCTGATATCAACTATTTAATAAACCCTTTATTCCTTTTCTTTGCTGGCGGGCAGGGCTTGGGCAAAGTTCATCAAGGTGACTCCAGGCAAATGGCGACAAAAATTGTTTTGGTTTCGACCCAAGGTAAGTAATTAAGTAGTACTAGCTAGCTACCATCTCTTTAATTCTTGTTTCAATACCATTAATTAATTATCTTGCTTGATTAATTATTATCTGATTAAATTCTATTCTCGTAATGGCCCTGAAGCAGGCGCCGGGGACTGAAGTGTGTGCATACTATGTTTGCGAGAACATTCGCATGATGGCGTCCGAAAGGAGCAAATCTGATAGACAACAATGGGTACGTTTGCCAGAACACTATTCACAATTTTTACATTATTATCGATATCTAGTCACACAACTAATACACATGCATATTGATCTCCTTCTTAACAGTTCAAAGACGTGCGGGAGCAGCTCCTACCAACGGAGCGCATACGAGCACTTCAAGAGGAAATAGCGGGATTTTTGCTCGACCAGGTCATAGATCCCAAAGAAGAATATCATTACCCGCTACCGCCCCATGAACCACTCCCAACTGTCATCGTGCTCCGAAGGCACCAAGGCAACATGTAGGAGAAATTGTATATATATATATACATGTGTATGTGTGAATAATGGTGGTTGTGAGACATTCGATGATATATATATAGGGTGGGTCTATTCTAATAACACCCCTTAAGACCTTATTCTAACTAGTAAGCTTGCACGTGCAACGCACGTCTGGACTGAAAGCATGTTATACAATGAAACATAATTTTTTTATCATAATTTCATTTCAAAAATATATATTTCTAATTCCCAAGTCATAAAGATAGGATCTATTTTATTGATAGGATTTATCACTACTTTAGCTACTTTAGCAGCTTGGCCAATTACACGGAATTCGTGATTATTCTATTTCCTGATGCTCGCTATGTATAGTGGTCAAATAGGATTATTTTCTTTGCGAGACCTTTTACTATTTTTTATCATGTGGGAGTTAGAATTAATTCTTGTTTACTTACTTTTATCTGAGTGAAGCGCCCCAGGTGTAAGAATGCCCAGATATCATGTGGGAATTGATAGGATTTATCGCTTCACTTGCAGCAAACCATCAGGTTGCATCGATATCATATCTTTATCACCAAAATAAGACATGAATCATGCTACTCATTACCTACAGGTCCTGACCAATGTAGTTCAATGGCCAGCCCTTCCCCCTGCGGTTGTACCAAGCGACGACCCATACATACCCGTCGACGGAGCCGCTTCGCCCAACTCACAACAGCTGTCGTCGGCTCGCTCGTCTCCCTCATAGAACGGCATCGCTTCGCTCGCAACAAACCATCAGGCTGCATCGATATCATATCTTTATCACCAAAATAAGACATGAATCATGCTACTCATTACCTACAGGTCCTGACCAATGTAGTTCAATGGCCATCCCTTCCCCCTGCGACTATACCAAGTGACGGCCCATACATACCCGTTGACAGAGCCGCTTCGCCCGACTCACAACAGTTGCCGTTGGCCCGCTCGCCTCCCTCATAGAACGGCATCGCTTCGCTCACAGCAAACCATCAGGCTGCATCGATATCATATCTTTATCACCAAAATAAGACATGAATCATGCTACTCATTACCTACAGGTCTGACCAATGTAGTTCAATGGCCAGCCATTCCCCCTGCGGCTGTACCAAGCGACGGCCCATACATACCCGTCGACGGACAATGCGGATGCCCGAGCCAGTGCAGCAAGAATAACACTTATTACATGGAGATCCGGACCAATGTAGTTCATTTGACAACATTTAGTGTTCATTCTTCCATGGCCAGGTCCTGACCAATGGAGGTACATTTTTTTTTGCAATCTATCCATTTTAAATAGCATGCCTCTCCTGCAACTTTCAGAAAACGTACTAGCATGTCCTATGCCCAAATAATGGCCATTCCAGATCCACAAACAAATTAAAAAATACAGGTAGCCATTCGAGATTGTAAGTCTAATAGTAGCTCTTAGATGAAGATTGTAAGTCTAATAGTAGCTCTTAGATGACAAATAACAAAATCTAATAGTGACCAGGATGGGCATCCCATCGTGTCTCTAATTTGGGGTTGTACTTGGCCCCTTTTTTGTATGAATTTAGTCGGTTCACTCAAATTTTCATCTAAGCTCAATAAAATTGAGCCATGCATAGCTAGTCTTTCCACGGCCAATAGTAGCTTTACACAAAAATAGCTCATCATGAACCGGCAAAAGCATCAGCTACGCGATGCATGTGAAATCACATCCCAAGTCCTAAAGGTATATGGCTATTGAATATCAAGAAACAAGCTAGAAAACAGCAAGGCAATGAAAATGGATGGATTCCATGGTAGCATGATCTCTGTGCCCTCCTATCATTGTGAATTTTGATTAGGGCAGGGAGAAACTGCCGAGTTGCCTTCTTTGGTTCCCGTGTATAGACACCTGCAGCACACAACTATTTGTAGCAAAATGTAAAATATTAACACTGTTCCAAATGGATTTGCATAGGCCCTACGGAAAAAAAGTATAGTCGTGAACCATGGTGCATATATATAACAATGTCTGAATTAAGATGATGAGCATTACAACAGGGGGAGGTAATTGACCTTAAATCACTTACATATGAATATGTATACTCTAAATGTAGGCCTTGGCTGAGAAGCAAGACAGATCTGGACATTTAGTAAGTAAAGCACAAACTTATCCACCTCTTCATCCCTGAACAACATATTTCTATAAGATAGTATATCTGTATATGCACTGAACAAAGCCCGTATGTTGGAATAGAATAATACTCATGAATGTAATCAAATGAACTAAGAATTTGCTAATATGTCTAGCATGACACATCTCTCATCCTCGTTCCTCCTCGGCACAATTGCATTCCATAGTATGGTTATACATATCCTCAAACATGTAGGAACTAATATTTTTCTTTCTCACGTGCATGAAGAAATAGTTACATTTACGTGCTAGAAAACTAATTGGATGAGAAGTACATATGTCGCTCATTGTTGTTCTTGTATAAAAACAGTACGAAAGTGGGATCATAAACTCACCAATCCTTGTTGTCTCTCTTTATTTACAGAGCATTTAACCTCTGCCTCACACAACGTATATATGTCTCAGCATTCGGCATGTACCTTTTGTCAATGTCAACATACTCAAATACGACAATCTTCACCAAGTTCCAATGTAACAGGCTGTCAAGAAAAAAGATGCAATACCAAAGGTGAGAATGGCAGTCTATTGGCCAATATATTCTATTGTAATAATTAGTCTAAAGGAGAAAAGATGCATGATATGTGATAAATTAGTACAAATATAAATAAAATTATAGAAATGTGGAACAAACCTTGACCCTAGGAGTTGCAGCAACTATAATCCTTTTACCAGTTTCATAGCTCCAAATTAATGCAACCTAATAGTTTATCCATCCCTTCACCTGGTGACCTCTTGGACTTAAGTAGAGATGATTTCTGAAACAAAATGTGAGATGTTTAATCTGGGCCTCACCCAAACACACTTATGTACTTTGTTTTGGAAAATATGTATTCAAATAGCTTGCATAGAAAATGGTGTCAAGAAAGAGCCAACTTAATCAAATGGCCTTGCTACATATAATCGATAACCTTCAAGCTATTTCGAAGTCCATATTTCTTTTATCAAAAACCATAATAAAGTTCTTGTGTCATAACAAATAACCTGCTGGGCAGGATGCAGAACCTGAATGCTTTTTCCATCTGCATAACACACTGCAGTTTATGAGAAACCGCAAAAAAATCCATATCACCCAAGAGAGGCAACCTACAAACACACATCAATTACATTATCCGAAATAAATATTTCTAGCATCAATTGAAACCATGTTTGAACTATAAATGAGTAATGTATGTAGTTAGTGACATACAGCGATCCAGCCACTGAAGTTTGTGCTCTTGAGCACCTGCACAGGCACGAAATAAGTAATCATAGGAGAGGGAAATCACTAATGAACATTGCAAGTTTGCAACTAATTTGTAGAGTGTGGTTAATCACAGTCGACCGAGCAGAGAAGAGAAGAAAGCACTCATGATCCTACGTACTGCTGAACACCCTCCCGATTATGCACTCCAATGGACTATTGTTCGCGTCATCAATCTGCACAAATTTGCAAGATGAACTTGGATAATGCATTTCAAGTATGAACTGCTAGCTAGGAGAAAACTGAATGTGGAGCACCTGACGAGGGTGACGATGTGCTTGGAGGCGGGAGCGATGCACTGGCCATGGTCGTCAAGGACGAAGCCAGCGGGTGGCTTGGGCATGGCGTCGCCCGACCATGTCCCCCCAGCGAACCTCCACCTCCCCCTCGGCCTCCTCGTTGTCATAGTCCCTATACCCTGCCTCATCGTCGAAATTCTCATCCAGCCGCAGAGCGTCGGGCGAGCGGGCCATGCCTGCCGGCGACGCGCGTCTGGATTGCTCCCTGGACGGCGGCCACTCGGCTAAGCCTCTCGGCGTCCCGCGCCCCTGGTGGTGGCGACTGGGTGCGCCAGCAGGGCCTCGCCTCCCTGGCGTACCTTGTTCT
Source organism: Triticum urartu (assembly GCF_003073215.2). Taxonomy (NCBI): domain Eukaryota; kingdom Viridiplantae; phylum Streptophyta; class Magnoliopsida; order Poales; family Poaceae; genus Triticum; species Triticum urartu. The sequence goes on along the minus strand of NC_053027.1, from coordinate 195,961,541 downwards.
TCGCCGTTGTCGTCGTGGAGCCTGGGCGGCAGCCCATGCTGGCGGGTCTGCGGAGGAGGGCCGCGGTTCCTGGGTGGCGGCCTGGACGACCGCTGCTGCCTCGGCAGTGCAGTCACTCGGACGGAGACACACCTCCCGTAACCCACTCTTAAGCAGATTAAGCCTTGGTCCAGCGGAGAATCGGCTGGCGGCGAGACCGCGACCCACGCTTAAGCAGATGCGAGCGCTCATAGGGGTGTGGCGACGGCATGGGGCGGTGGCGGGGCGGCGGAGTGGAGGAGCGGTGATCGGTGACCCTCCAAGCGGTTGGCGACAGCAATAGGGGAGGGATGGCATGTGGATCGTGGCATCGTGCTCATGTATTCTAGGACGACGAAGGGGTACGGATGGATTAGCATGGGATCGGTGGGTTAGTGGAAACGTGGAGTGGCATTGGTGGGTAATTAAAGTGTAAAACACGTTTGATAAATTGGAACCATTTGGACCATCAAATTACAAGTTTCAACGAATAAAATGATTTGGTTCTCCGCTCTCATGCTTTTATAGAGGTAGTAGATAGTAGATAGATAACACCGAAGGCTTATTCTCCTAACACCGAAGGCTTATTCTCCTAACACCCTATACACCCGCAGCCACCCGACCCCAACAGCACAAAAAGAAAAAAAAAGCCAGGTCAACCCCAGCCCGAAACCCACCCCCGCTCCCCCACTCGTGCCCACCACCCGCACTTCCTCCCACCTTCGTCTTCCCATCTCCTTCCTTTCCGAACCACCTCCCACCCCAACGCCTCCACCGCACAACCTCCCTCCCCGCGCCGCCCCTTCACGCCTCGCACCAGACCAACCCCAATCCTCATCACCTTCTACCGCCATCGCCGGCAGCCACCAGCGCCGCGCCGCGCCGGCCGGGCACCCTCCACCGACCGGCCTTCCACCCACACCTACCCCCACCGACGGGACTCATCCTTCTCCTCCGCAGAGCCCCACCTCCTTCCCACCGCGCCGCCCCTCTCTGGCTACCAACCTGCTGCCCCGCGCCAGATCGAGGAGGCGCCGCTCAGCAACGGTGCTGGAAGCTACGCGCCCGAGATCTGGAACGCGCCCGGTCCTCCCCGTTGGCATCTTCCTCCGGCGCCCCCTTCCCTCCTGACCGGCACCGCCCTCCAACCTCTGGTCGCACCAGCGCCGCTGTGCTGGATGGCCGGCGGCTCACCTACCACCGCTTGGAGATCTGATCCCGGGCTGGGAGTGGGCGGCGGTCCCGCGTGTTCCCAAGGAGGCTGGATCCCCACGCGTCTTCCTGTCCCTGTGTGGGTGCGGGCGGCCATCACCTCCCCTTCCGTGAGCACCATGGCGACCACGCGCGTCGACCACCTGGACTGCATCCTACGACCGCAGCGTCCTTCCTCCCTCCAACAGCGGCGGCGAGGTGCACATGGGGGTGCAGTTCTGCCCACAGCAGCGTGCAGCTCGACCAAACAGGCGTTTGTAGTTCGGTCCACCCCTTCGAACGCTGATGGGGGGCCACGGGATCCACCCCCAACGCCGGCGGCCACCCGTTTTGCCCCTGCAAACCACCACATCCTCCTGACCCCCCTGTTTTTAGCACTTCAGTTCCAGCGCCACATCCTCCTAACCCCGTCTCCTTTTCTCTGTGCAGTGCGGTGGCGCGTCAGGTGCAGCACGGTGGCGCGTCAGGTGCAGTGCGGTGGCGCCGGTTGGCAAAACGACGATGGTTTGTGCCTTGTGGTTCGGCGGTTGACGAAAAAGACAAAGAAAAGTCATACACACTTCATCATGGAGTTCAGTATGCAGTTTTGTGTGAGATTGCGAAGCGGCTCAGTATAAAAATACTAAGCGGTTAGTAGCAAGAGGTTCACTTCTCAAAACATGTAGCTCCTCTAGTGTGCACTTGGGGTTCGCCAGCTAATCATGCATGTCGTGCGTTTTGCCGGTGACCATACTGCAGTCCCTCGTCGCTGAGTGAGTTGTTTTGCAGCTCACTCTTTTTTTCTTCTAGAAATCATTTGCAGTGCACTCAGTAAGAAAAAGAGAAGAGAACATTAATGTTCATTTGAAGTCCATTTTGTTGTTTATGAGGAACGCAAAAGAGAAAGACTAGTAAGAATGGATGGTCATTTTGTAGTCTTTGCCCTAGTGTAGTTCGGTTGGGTACTTGTGTCGTTGATTCTGCTGTGTACCGGATGGTTGCGTGGCTATGTGAAAATAATGAGTGGATATGTATGTTTTGAAGCTCACTTTATTCTATCACGCAGTTCGCTATAAAACTCCTTTGAGGTTCACTTGGTACTCCGAAACAAAAACACCTTCAGAAGGAGCTCGCTACTCATTACATGCAGTGTGTTTGGTCCTCAGACGTGGTTCATTTTTGAGAGTGATGTTGTTCACTTGCACAAAGCGTGGAAGTGTGAAAAAATTATCGAAACAAAAAATAGTAATGTGGTTCACTTCCATGTATGTTGAGGTTCATTTGCACTCGTCTCTGCTGTCCACTCTGATTCATAAAAAAATGTTTAAAAAAAGAAAAAAAATACTCGTTCGAGAAAAATTACGTCCAACAAAAAAAAATTCATGAAGTTCGCTTGACTGTCTGATGCAGTGCGATTTTCCGTCCGAAGCAGTGCGTTCTTCTGTCGTTCACAAAAACTTATCTGAGAAAATTTACGTCCGACAAGTAAATCATGAAGTTCGCTTAACTCTTTGATGCAGTGCGGCTTTCTGTCCGAAGCAGTGTGTTCTTTTGTCGTTCATAAAATAATGTCAACAAAAACTCACAAAAAACTCATCTGAGAACATTTACGCCTGACAAGACAAATCATGAAGTTTGCTCGACTGTCTGATGTAGTGCGGCTTTCCGTCCGAAGCAGTGTGTTCTTTTGTCGTTCATAAAATAATGTCAACAAAAACTCACAAAAAAGCTCATCTAAGAAAATTTACGTCCGATAAGACAAATCATGAAGTTCGCTTGACTGTCTGATGCAGTGCGGTTTCTGTCCAAAGCAGTGCGTTTCTCTGTCTGATGCAATACACACGTCGGTTTTGGTGTCGCGAAAAATAGATTATCCGCATTTTAGTAATTTTAAAACTGCTTTTAAACTGTAAGGAATTAGAGAACGTGTTCTACATGAAAAAGTTGCATCTCGTCGATATCTTTCCAATGGCATATCATTTGAATCATTTCGACAACCGGTTTGTAAAAATTTCGCGAAAAACGGCCGCTGCCACTCGCCGTCCGCCGCACGATTTTCAAAATTAACTTAAAACTGTAAGGAATCTCAAAACCATTTCTACATATGAAAGTTGCGCCTTGTCCATAGCTTTCCAACGACGTATTACATGCCTCGTTTCGATAAACGGTTCAAAAACTAGAGCAAAAGCAGTAGTGAAAATTGCAAATATTTCAAAAAACAGAATTCCGTGATTTAGTAAATTCGAAACTGCTCTTAAACCGTAACGAATTAGAGAAAATAATATATATAGAAAAGATGCGCCTTGATGATATCTTTCCAACGGCGTATCATTTGCCTTATTCCGATTAGCGGTTTAGAAAAAATCATGAAAATACGCTCGCTGCCACTCGTCATCCGCTGCACCATTTTTGAAACTGCTCTTAAACCGATAGGAATCTCGGAAAGTGTTCAACATGACGAAGTTGCGCATATTCAATAGCTTTTCAACGGTATATTATACGCCTCGTTCTGATAAACGGTTAAAAATTAGAGCGAAAACAGTACCGGGAAAACACTGCGTGCAGTTTTTTTTGACACGAAGTTCACTCGTGTGAGTACTGCAGCACACTTGGTTCGAACAATGACGTGCACTTGCATTGAGCGTGCAGTGCGGAAGTGTTATCAGAATAACTATTCTGATAATATTATCAGAATAGACCGACTATATATATATATATATATATATATATATATATATATGATCGGTTCTACAAGAAATTCTATTTATATGCATAACGTGTACAATATGTAGTATCGTAAAATGCCAGCAAACGAAAAAAGAATTAAATGGAAAAGACAAAATTAAAGAAAAAGAAATCATGAATCCAAAATCCCCCAAACATTTTAGTACCGGTTGGTGTTACCAACCGATACTAAAGTGCTCCCCGCCCCCGGCGCTGGCTCGTGCCACGTGGTGGCCTTTTAGCGGCGGTTCGTGCAGAACCGGTACTAAAGGGGGGGACCTTTAGTCCCCACCAAAGGGGGGGACCTTTAGTCCCCACCCTTTAGTGCCGGTTATAGAACCGGCACTAAAGGCCCTTACGAACCGGTGCTATAGCCCGGTTCTGCACTAGTGATTGTGAGTAGTTATTAGATGATGGGTTGCTAGAGTGACAGAAGCTTAAACCCTAGTTTATGCGCTATTTCATAAGGGACCAATTTTGGATCCAAAAGTTTAATGCTATGGTTAAATTCTATCTTAATACTTTTCTCGTAGTGGCGAATGCTTGCGAGGGGGCTAATCATAAGTAGGAGGTTTGTTCAAGTAAGAACAACACCTAAGCACCGGTCCACCCACATATCAAATTACCAAAGTAGCGAACATGGATCAAACCAACACGATGAAAGTGACTAGATGAAATTCCCATGTACCCAAAAGAACGCTTTGCTTATTATAAGAGACTGTTTTGGCCTATCCTTTGCCACAAAAGGATTGGGCTACCTTGCTGCACCTTATTTACCGTTACCGTTACTTGCTTGTTACAACTTACCTTGCTATCAAGCTACTCGCTACTTACAATTTCAGTGCTTGGAGAAATTACCTTGCTGAAAACCATTTGCCATTTCCTTCTGTTCCTCGTTGCGTTCGACGCTCTTACTTATCGAAAGGACTACGATTGATCCCTTATACTTGTAGGTCATCAAGGCTCTTTTCTGGCGCTGTTGCTGGGGAGTGAAGCGCTCTTGGTAGGGGAAAATATTTACTACGTGCTGAAATTTATTGTTACTTGCTAGTATGGAGAACAATCCTTTGAGGGGTTTGTTCAGGGTATCTTCACCTCGACTGGAACCACAATTAGTTGTCCCTCAACCTACTACACCTGCTGAAAATATTGGTTATGAAATTCCTTCGGGTATGATAGAATAACTGCTAGCAAATCCATATGGAGGAGATGGAACCGAACATCCTGATATGCACTTGATATATGTGGATGACATTTGTGGGTTATTTAAGCTTGCAGGTTTACCCGGAGATGAAGCTAAGAAGAAGGTTTTCCCTTTATCTTTGAAGGGAAAAGCATTGGCATGGTATAGGCTATGCGATGATATTGGATCTTGGAATTAGAATCGACTGAAATTGGAATTTCACCAAAAAAATTATCCTATGCATCTAGTTCACCGTGATCGGAATTACATATATAATTTTTGGCCTCGTGAAGGAGAAAGTATCGGTCTATCTTGGGGGAGGCTTAAGTCAATGTTATATTGATGCCCCAATCATGAGCTCTCGAGAGAAATTATCATTCAGAATTTTTATGCTCGCCTTTCTCGTGATGATCAATCCATGCTCGATACTTTTTGTGCCGGTTCTTTTATGAAGAAGACTATTGAATTCCGGTGGGATCTTTTAGAAAGAATTAAACGCAACTCTGAATATTGAGAACTCGACGAAGGTAAAGAGTCAGGTATTAAGCTTAAGTTTGATTGTGTTAAATCTTTTATGAATATCGATGCATTTCAAAAGTTTATCACTAAATATGGACTTGACTCTAAGATAGTAGCCTCTTTTTTTGAATCAGTTGCTACTCATGTTGATCTCCCTACCGAGAAGTGGTTTAAATATCACCCCCTATTAAAGAAGAAACTAAAGAACCGGTAGTAGCTAAAGATGAAACTATTATTTACAATGTTGATCCAGTTGTTCCTACTTCTTATATTGAAAAACCACCTTTCCCTATTAGAATAAAGGAACATGCTAAGGTTTCAACAGCGGTCAATAAAAGTGATGTTATGGCACCTAAACCTACTGAATAAATCAAAGTAGAACCTAGTGTTGCTATGATTAAATATCTCTTGGTATAAAATATAGATGGGCATGTTATTTACTTCTGTGATGAAGCTGCTAGAATTGCTAAACCCGATCGATGAGAAAGATAAAAATAGACCCGTTGTTGGCATGCTTGTTGTCTCAGTCAAAATAGGAGATCATTGTTATCATGGTTTATGTGATTTAGATGCTAGCATGAGTGCTATTCCTTTTACCTTATACCAAGAAATTATGAATGATATAGCACCCGCTGAAATAGAAGACATAGATGTTACTATTAAACTTGCTAATATAGACACCATCTCACCACTTGGGATTGTTAGAGATGTTGAAGTCTTGGTTCCCCACAAGATGACTTTTGTCCATTTATCTTTGGTAGACCTTTCTTGAACACCGTTAATGCTAAAATAGATTGTCACAAACAAACCATCGGTGTTAGTTTTGGTGATGAGTCTCATGAGTTTAATTTTTCTAAGTTTAGTAGAAAAAATCATAAGAAAGAAATACCTAGTTAGGATGAAATAATCAGTCTTGCTTCTATTTTGCCGTGCCTCCTTGAGGGAGTCCTGGATTAGGGGGTCTCCGGACAGCCGGGCTATATCCTTTGGCCGGACTGTTGGACTATGAAGATACAAGATTGAAGACTTCGTCTCGTGTCCAGATGGGACTCTACTTGGCGTGGAAGGCAAGCTAGGCAATACGGATATGTATATCTCCTCCTTTGTAACCGACCTTGTGTAACCCTATCCCCCTCCGGTGTCTATATAAACCGGATGGTTTTAGTCCGTAGGACCACATACAATCATACCATAAGCTAGCTTCTAGGGTTTAGCCTCTCCGATCTCGTGGTAGATCAACTCTTGTAACACTCATATTATCAAGAACAATCAAGCAGGATGTAGGGTATTACCTCCATCAAGAGGGCCCGAACCTGGGTAAACATCGTGTCCCCTGCCTCCTGTTACCATCCTCCTTAGACGCACAGTTCGGGACCCCCTACCCGAGATCCGCCGGTTTTGACACCGACATTGGTGCTTTCATTCAGAGTTCCACTGTGTCGTCACCGTAAGGCTTGATGGTTCCTTCGATCATCACTAGCGATGCGGTTCAGGGTGAGGTTTTCCTCCCCGGACAGATCTTCGTATTCGGCGGCTTCGTACCGCGGGCCAATTCGCTTGGCCATCTGGAGGAGATCGAGAGCTACGCCCCTGGCCATCAGGTCAAGTTTGGAAACTTGAACTACACGGCCGACATCCGCGGAGACTTGATCTTCGACGGATTCGAGCCCATGTCGGACGCGTCGCACAGTCGCGATGAGCATGACGTAACTCTACCGTCGGACGGTGTTCGGGAGATCGCATCCGCAACTACTCCGGCCATCAATCCGGAGCAAGTCGCGCCATCCGAGAGCAGAGGGATGGACCCCGCCATGGAGGCCGCACTCTTAGTGGCAATAGAGCCGGATACTGACTTCACCACTTACGAGAGCCGTGTCGCCGAACCGCTGGATTCATCTCCGGCCACAGACTTCGAGCCGCTCACATCCATGCCCGTCGAGTCCGACTGGGCGCCGACCATGGAGTTCACCTCCGCGGATATTTTTCAGCACTCACCTTTCAGAGATGTGCTAAATTCATTAAGGTCTCTCTCCCTGTCAGGAGAACCTTGGCCGAACTATGTCCGGCTAGAATGGGATGCGGACGACGAAGAAATTCGCTTCCCACCCACCACCCACTTAGTAGCCACTGTCGACGACTTAACCGACATGCTCGACTTCGACGGTATGGACAACGAAGCCGTAGACGAACAGGAACCACCGCCCTCAGGGCACTGGACCGCCACCTCATCATATGATATATACATGGTGGACACCCCCAAAGAAGGCAATGGCGACGAGACAGCGGAGGATGACCCCTCCAGGAAGCAACCCAAGCGCCAACGTCAGCGACGCCGCTCTAAGTCCCGCCACAGCAAGAGCAGTGATACCGGCACAGGAGATAATATCACTCCAGATAGTGCCGAAGACAACAACAATCCCCTCCAGCATGATGTAGAGCTGAAGGATGAACAAGCTAGCCCTCCAGAGCAGGCAACAGATGGAGAACCGGAGGAGGATAATTACATGCCTCTCTCCGAAGACGAGGCGAGCCTCGGCGACGACGAGTTTATCGTGCCTGAGGACCCCGTCGAGCAAGAGCGCTTCAAGTGCCGGTTTATGGACACGACAAATAGCCTGAAGAAAAAGCAGCAACAGCTTCAAGCTGATCAAGACTTGCTAGCAGACAGGTGGACCGAAGTCCTTGCGGCCAAGGAGTTTGAACTCGGGCACCCGTCCAAGAGTTACCCAAAACGCAGGTTGCTACCTCACCTCGAGGAGGAAGCATTGAAACCTCGTTCACCAGTGTACGATGCGGCCGACCGGCCATTACGCGGCCGAGCCAGAGAGGCGTTTCAGCCTAAAGTTCAGCCCGCACCGCGTCGCCACTCAGTCAAAAATACTAAGGCCCGGTGCAACACAGAGGACCTGCGAGACATATTGGACAGTAAGGCAAAAATCACAAGGTCAATATACTGGACACGGGCACGTGCACCCACACGGGACGATGATCGTCGCGTCGGATACACCAAGAGTAAATCCGGCCGTGCCGAATACAACAGACAAGACTCATACGAACTACGTCGGGATATAGCCCGACACAGAGGTGCCGCACACCCCCTATGCTTCACTGATGAAGTTATGAATCATGAATTCCCGGAGGGTTTCAAACCCGTAAATATCGAATCATACGATGGCACAACAGATCCCGCTGTATGGATTGAGGATTTCCTCCTTCACATCCACATGGCTCACGGTGATGATCTACATGCCATCAAGTACCTCTCACTAAAACTCAAAGGACTAGCTCGGCATTGGCTGAATAGCTTGCCAGTAGATTCCGTCAGCAGTTGGGAGGATCTAGAAGACGCATTTCTTGACAACTTCCAGGGCACTTATATGTGGCCACCGGATGCTGATGACTTGAGCCACATAACCCAGCAGCCAGGAGAATCGGCCAGACAATTCTGGACACGGTTCCTGACTAAGAAGAATCAAATTGTAGACTGTCTGGATGTAGAGGCCCTAGCGGCATTCATGCATAACATCCGCGACGAGTGGCTCGCCCGCCACCTCGGCCAGGAGAAGCCAAAATCTATGGTAGCCCTCACGACACTCATGACTCGCTTTTGCGCGGGCGAGGACAGCTGGCTGGCTCGCAGCAACAACACATCGAGGAATCCGGATACCCCGGATACCAAAGATGTTAACTATAGGCAACGTCGTAACAGACCAAAGCGCCGCAATAACGGCGATACCACCGAAGATACGGCAGTCAATGCCGGATTCAGAGGCTCTAGATCTGGTCAACGGAAGAAGCCATTTAAAAGAAATACTCTAGCTCCGTCTAGTCTGGATCGCATACTGGATCGCTCATGTCAAATCCACGGCACCCCCGATAAGCCAACCAATCACACCAACCGAGAATGCTGGGTGTTTAAGCAGGCCGGTGTAACACCCTCGATGCGACTATAGCTCCCACGTGTCGAGGCACGACTTAGAGACATAATCACATTGAAGGCATATGTCGCAAGTTAGGCAATCTTCACAACATCCCATGTAATATAATAATAAAAAGGGAGATAACATAGTTGGCTTACACTCGCCACGTCAATCAAGTACAGAAATAACATTACATCATTCAAACACTCATGGCCCGACTACGGCGCCAAAATAAAGAGAACCCAACATGCGACAACGGTCCCAATCACCCCCAACTGGGAACCACTACTGATCATCGGGAAAGGAAACATAGTATCGTTGAGAGTCTTCGTCGAACTCCCACTTGAGCTCGTACGCGTCTCCTGGAGCGGAATCATCAGGCCCTGCATCTAGTGTAATAGTAATCTGTGAGCCACAGGGACTCAGCAATCTCGCACCCTCGCGATCAAGACTATTTAAGCTTATAGGTAAGGCAAGATAAATATATGGAGCTGCAGCAAGCGACTAGCAAGTATGGTGGCTAACTTATTCGCAAAAGAGAGCGAGAAGAGGAGGCAAAGCACGAGCGAGATACTAGAGAGTAACCTGCGCAAACATTACTCCAACACCGTGTCCACTTCCCGGACTCCGCCGAGAAGAGGCCATCACGGTAACACACTCGGTTGATTCATTTTAATTTAATTAAGGTTCAAGTTATCTACAACCAGACATTAACAAATTCCCATCCACACATAACCGCGGGCACGGCTTTCGAAAGATCAATCCCTGCAGGGGAGTCCCAACTTAGCCCATGACAAGCTCTCACGGTCAACGAAGGAATAGACCTCCTCCGAAGACGTTCCGATCAGACTCGGTATCTCGGTAATTCAAGACACTTCGACAGGTTAAAACAAATCCAGCAACACCGCCCAAATGTGCCGACAAATCCCGATAGGAGCTCCACATATCTCTTTCTCAGGGCACACTCAGATGAACACTACGTACAAATAAAACCAACCCTCAAGTTTCCCCGAGGTGGCGCTGCAAGTGGCTCTATTTGGACCAACACTCAGAGGAGCACTGGCCCGGGGGGGGGGGGTTTAAAAATAAGATGACCCTCGGGCTCCGGTAACCCAAGGGAAAAAAGAGGCTAGGTGGCGAATGGTAAAACCAAGGTTGGGCATTGCTGGAAAAGCTTTAATCAAGGCGAACTATCAAGGGGTTCCCATTATAACCCAACCGCGTAAGGAACGCAAAAATCCGGGAACATAACACCGATATGACGGAAACTAGGGCGGCAAGAGTGGAACAAAACACTAGGCGAGAGGCCGAGCCTTCCACCCTTTACCAAGTATATAGATGCATTAAGATAACAAGGCAATATAATGATATCCCAACAAGTAAATAAAAGATGTTCCAACAAGGAACGGCCTCCAATCTTCACCTGCAACTAGCAACGCTATAAGAGGGGCTGAGCAAAGCGGTAACATAGCCAATCAACGGTTTGCTAGGACAATGGTGGGTTAGAGGTTTGACATGGCAATTTGGGAGGCTTGCAAGCAAGTGGTAGGCATCGTAGCAATGGCATAGCAAAAGAGCGAGCAAACTAGCATAGCAAAGATAGTAGTGATTTCGAGGGTATGATCATCTTGCCTGCACAGTTGTCAGAGTTGACTGGATCCTCAAAAGCAAACTCAACGGGCTCCTCGTTAGCGAACTCGTCTCCCGGCTCTACCCAAACAAGACAAACAAGCAACAATGATACAATCAACCACGTGCAAGAACAAGCAATAAGATGAAATGATGACATGCTATGCGGGATGCGATGCGGGATGCAAAATGCAAGATATGACAGGAGATGCATGAACCTGGACTCAACTTGGAATTCCAAGGGTGCCACTGGATAGAGGGGATGAAATCGCTTGAAAACGATATAAAGATCATTGGAATCGGAGTTACGGTTTGGAAAAGGCAAGCGTTTTAAGATATGACACCGGTCTGCGATTTACAGCAAGTAGGCATCTAAATGCAACGAAATGAACATGCTACAGCCACCAAACATGAAAACAAAATACATGGAAGTGATGTACACAAGATGGTTAACAAAACACTAGCACTGAGCCATAGGAAAATTCATCCATTAAGAGGTTCAAACAAGCATGGCAAAAACGAATATGTTTACAAGCTTTATGCACTCACCACGATGCAAGTCACGACAAGACAAGCATACATCCCTTAAGAAGGCACAAAATTCAAGCTAGACATGACAAGAACAATGGCATAGCATGCACGGATCAACTACAATGACATCGGCAAAATCGCAAACAAGTTGACGATCTGCCCAAATTCGCAACGAAGCAAAAGTAGAGCTTGATTGACTCAAGCTAGGGTGCTCCATAATTGCAAACAAAGACATGGATGGATAGAGCACTACAATATTAACAAAACTCCCTTACTGATCATCCTCAAAAGATGCACGGATCGCTAGAAAACAACATGAACATGTGGCATCGTGAACTAAACAATCCCAGGACTTAGTGAAATTACTAAGTCCCTGAAAACAGAATTAGCAAGTGCACCACTTTGCAAGCTTGCACAAGTCACCACACACATCCTAAAAATATATGGGTTGCACCTCTGGAAAGATGACAAAACCCCTAACAAAACACATGTAGAACTCACGGGCATAGCATGCACACAATAATCATGGCAAAAACGACAAAAGTGCTAAACGGAGTAACAGATCTGACAATTAACTCAAGTAGCCCTCTTCTAACCACATTTCGGGCATCAAGATGAGCTCAAATGAAAATGATGCAATGGAATGAAATGATGTACTCTCTGAGATGAACATTTTAATATGCTATATGCCCAAATCGGAGCTACGGATGCAAAGTTACGGGGCCGCGAACAGGGGCATATGAACTAAAAATATCCGGGACTTGGTGAAAAAAACTACCCTTAGGGTTTACTGTAGCAACCCCGATCCAGATCGGATCTCGCTGCACTGTAGCTGGCCGGACCCGAGTTTGCCGGAGCCGGCGTGGAGGAGGAAGGAGGCGGCCGGCGAGGGCGCGGTCGCCGGTGGCCGAGGCGGCGGCGGCCGGAGCTGGGGCGACGCCGGCGAGCTCCTGCGGCGGCTCGGGGCGGCGACCCCAACGACGTGGCGGCGACGGACCGGGACGGCGGTGGCGGACGGCTGGGCGGCGACGGCCGGGCGGGGCGGCGGCGGCGGCGGAGGCGGCGGCCGGGCCGAGGAGGGAGGCGGCGCGGGGCGGCCGGCTCGCGGGGGCCTCGCCTGGGCCGGGCGGGCCGGCGGTGGTGGGAGGTGGCGGCCGCCACGTGTCGACGCGCGGGTGGCTGGAGGCGGCGAGCGGACACTGTCCGGCCCCGTCCGGACACGTCCGGCAGCGGCGGCGGATGGATGTAGGGTTTAGGGGGGAGGGGAGACCCGTGAATTTCGGAGGGGGGTGTATATATAGGCATAGAGGGAGCTAGGAGAGTCCAAATGAGGTGCGGTTTTCGGCCAAGCGATCGTGATCGAACGCTCTAGGACATGGAGCAAAGTTTGGTGGGTTTTGGGCCAAATTGGAGGGGTGTTGGGCTGCAACACACACGAGGCCTTTTCGGTCCCTCGGTTAACCGTTGGAGTATCAAACGACGTCCAAATGGTACGAAACTTGACAGGCGGTCTACCGGTAGTAAACCAAGGCCGCTTGGCAAATCTCGGTCCAATCCGGAAATGTTTAATCCCCACACATGAAAGAAAGCTAGAAATGACCACCGGGGGAGAACGAAGTGCCGGAATGCAAAACGGACAACGGGGAAAATGCTCGAATGCATGAGACGAACACGTATGCAAATGCAATGCACATGATGACATGATATGAGATGCATGACAAAGACAACAACACACGGAGACAAAGACCCGAACCTGAGGAAATAAATATAACTTAACACCGGAAACGGCAAGAGTTAGAGTACAAATAGGGAAAGTTACATCCGGGGTGTTACAGCCGGCAAGTTAAATGCCGAAAACAAGGACAAGGGGCTGCATAGCGATGACGAGGAGGAGCCCCGACCTCCGAACACAGGAGGACAAAAGGGGTTTCCCCCACAATTGAAGATGGTGAACATGATATACACAACCCACATTCCCAAGAGGGAGCGGAAGCGTGCACTAAGGGATGTCTATGCGATGGAGCCCGCCACCCCAAAGTTCAACCCATGGTCTGCTTGCCCGATCACCTTCGATCGCAGGGATCACCCCACTAGCACCCGTCATGGTGGATCCGCCGCACTGGTCCTAGACCCCATCATTGACGGATTTCACCTCACTCGAGTCCTTATGGACGGCGGTAGTAGCCTGAACCTGCTCTATCAGGATACAGTGATGAAAAATGGGTATCAATCCCTCGAGGATCAAACCCAGCAAAACCACCTTTAAAGGCGTCATCCCAGGTGTAGAGGCCCATTGCACAGGCTCAATCACACTGGAAGTGGTCTTCGGATCACTGGACAACTTCCGAAGCGAAGAGTTAATCTTCGACATCGTCCCGTTTCGTAGTGGCTATCATGCACTTCTTGGACGGACAGCATTTGCAAAATTCAATGTAGTGCCGCATTACGCATACCTCAAGCTCAAGATGTCAGGACCTCGCGGGGTCATAACAGTAAATGGAAACACAGAATGCTTGCTCCGCACGGAAGAGACACTGCGGCCCTTGCAGCAGAAGCACAAAGCAGCCTGTTCAGGCAGACCACTCATTCGGCGTCATAGCCACCGGACACCTTCAAGCGAGTCTGGAACAAGCTACAACAGGATCGCCTGGCACGATCAGAGCTCGCCTAGCAATTCGGCCCCCGTCCCAGTCCCAACGAAGTGTCGAAATCCGTGCCGCACGGACATAACTACGCATTGAAAATACCATGGACGTAGGCGGGGGCACGATCAGGACATGCCCCGCATTGTGGCTTAACCGCACTAGGGGCTGTATACCTTTGTCATTCCTTCTCTCTTTCAGGGCCTAATTCTCTGGAAGCCCTTTCCGGCAGTACGATTGCCGGACACATTCCGGAAGCAACAACCAAGGCGGCAAGAAGCTAAGATGAACACGGAAACCGCCAGGTGGTCTCTAGTAATAACCCGCTTTTCATTATTTATGCATAGCTTGCCCTGGGATAGGACATTTCGAATTATCCTAATTTATGCTTATTGCACTACCTGTACCAAGTACGCCTCGACGTCTTATTTAAATAACAATGCATATCATTAATTTGTCATTGCATTATTTAAGTTTTTCTCTTTCTCTTATATGTCCACTTACGACAATCCACACCCGCACGTTCGGGTACGTGACGTGAAAGTGCAACTATCCCTGGGTGGTTTTGGTAATTCCTAACAACATATAGCTCATTGAGCTAACATTATTCCAAGATTAATATTTCAGGAAAAGCTCAATGAATGGCATGGCATGGATGAGGAAAGTGGATCCCTCAAAATTCTAAGGAAAAAAAGTTTGGCTCAAGCTTGAAGCTCAAGACTCTACATTTTATATTTTAGTGATCCAAGATCACATTGAGTCTATAGGAAAAGCCAATACTATCAAGGAGGGATGAGGTGTTGCTTAATGGCTTGCTTGCTCAAAATTCTTAGTGATATGCTCCAAAATCGTCAACTACCTTCCCACATCCACATATGACCTAAACCAAAAATCAAACTCGGCCCCACCAATTCTTTCTATCCGGCGCCACCGAGTTTCAAATGTCATAGCCACTGCCACAAACCCTAGGCAAATCGGTCTCACCGATAGGGATCTCGATCTCACCGAGATGGGATTGTAATCTCTCTGTTTCCCTTCATAACGTTTCGGTCTTACCGAGATGAGCGATCGGTCCCACCGAGATTACAATGTAAACTCCCTGTTTTCCTTTTGTAACATTTCGGTCTCACCGAGATGAGCGAATCGGTCCCACCGAGTTTACCTGACAACTCTCTGGTTAGCTTATTACCAAAATCGGTCCCACCGAGTTTGTGTAATCGGTCACACCGAGATTACGTTATGCCTAACCCTAACCATATCGGTCCTACCGAGTTGCATCTCAGTCCCACCGAAAATCCTAACGGTACTAGGTTTGCTGAATCGGTCCGACCGAGTTTAACCATTCGGTCCCACCGAGTTTGGCAAATTGTGTGTAACGGTTAGATTTTGTGTGGAGGCTATATATACCCCTCCACCCACTCTTCATTTGTGGAGAGAGCCATCAGAACATACTACACTTCCAATACACATTTTCTGAGAGAGAACCACCTACACTTGTGTTGAGGTCAAGATATTCCATTCCAACCATATGAATCTTGATCTCTAGCCTTCCCAAGTTGCTTTCCACTCAAATCTTCTTTCCACCAAATCCAAATCCTATGAGAGAGAGTTGAGTGTTGGGGAGACTATCATTTGAAGCACAAGAGCAAGGAGTTCATCATCAACACACCATTTGTTACTTCTTGGAGAGTGGTGTCTCCTAGATTGGCTAGGTGTCACTTGGGAGCCTCCGACAAGATTGTGGAGTTGAACCAAGGAGTTTGTAAGGGCAAGGAGATCGCCTACCTACTTCGTGAAGATCTACCGCTAGTGAGGCAAGTCCTTCGTGGGCGACGGCCGTGATGGAATAGACAAGGCTGCTTCTTCGTGGACCCTTCGTGGGTGGAGCCCTCCGTGGACTCGCGCAACCGTTACCCTCCATGGGTTGAAGTCTCCATCAACGTGGATGTACGATAGCACCACCTATCGGAACCACGACAAAAACATCCGTGTCTCCAATTGCGTTTGAATCCTCCAAACCCTTCCCTTTACATTATTGCAAGTTGCATGCTTTACTTTCCGCTGCTCATATACTCTTTTGCATGCTTTCTTGAATTGTGTGGAGATTGCTTGACTTGTGCTAAGATAGCTAAAATCTGCCAAGAACTAAAATTGGGAAAATGCTAGATTTTTATTTGGTAAAGTAGTCTAACCACCCCCCTCTAGACATACTTCCGATCCTACAAGTGGTATCAGAGCCTTGATCTCCATTTGCTTTGATTTCCATAGCTTTTGGTGGTCATAGCCTTGGTTTCACAACCTAGGAGAGTATGGCGTCTAGCGAGGGAAATTATCACCGGAGAGGTCCTTACTTTGATGGCACTAATTTTGCTAGTTGGAAGCATAAGATGAAAATGCATATTCTTGGACATAACCCCGCCGTTTGGGCTATTGTGTGTATTGGCTTGCAAGGTGAATTCTTTGACGGGAAAGAACCAAACCGTGAAGCCACTGCGGAAGAGTTGAAGATGCTGCAATACAACGCTCAAGCTTGTGATATCCTCTTCAACGGATTGTTCCCCAAAGAATTCAACAAAATCAGCCGTCTTGAGAATGCAAAGGAAATTTGGGATACTTTGATTGATATGCACGAAGGTACCGACTCCATCAAGGAATCCAAATTGGATGTGCTTCAAAGTCAACTTGACAAGTTCAAAATGAAGGATGGTGAAGGTGTCGCTGAAATGTACTCTAGGCTTGCTCTTATCACAAATGAGATTGCCAGCTTAGGGAGTGAAGAGATGACCGATAGATTCATCATCAAGAAGATCCTAAGAGCCTTGGATGGAAAATATGATACCGTGTGCACATTGATCCAAATGATGCCCAATTACAAAGATCTCAAGCCAACGGAAGTCATCGGAAGAATTGGTGCTCATGAGATGTCACTCAAGGATAAAGAGGAACTTCACAACAAATCAAGTGGTGCTTACAAAGCCTCATGTGAAGCCCCCACATCATTGAGTGAGAAACAAACCTTCAATGAAGAATTGAGCTTAATGGTGAAGAACTTCAACAAGTTCTACAAGAGTAGAAGCAAAGAGAGAAGCTCCGAGTCAAGGTCCTACAATGACAAAAGATCTTCTAGTCGAGAGCGAAATTGCTACAATTGTGGAAGGCCCAGACACTATTCCAATGAGTGTACGACCCCCTACAAGAGAAGAGAAGATTCTCCCAAGAGAAGAAGTAGAAGAGAAGAATCACCATCTAGAGAAAGAAGGAGTAGAGATGATCGTTATGAACGAAGACCCTCACGGAGAAGCAAGGATTCGGAAAGAAAGGACAAGTCATCAAGGAGCTACACAAAACAAAGACATCAAGCTCATGTTGGTGAATGGGTATCCAGCTCCGACTCCGACAACCACTCCGAGAGAAGCTATCACTCCAACTCCGAATATAATCAAGATGAAGGTGTTTCCGGTCTAGCACTTGTGACAACCAACTCCTACGACATATTTGACTCACCAAATAAAGGAGTTGGAACATGCTTCATGGCTAAAGGCCCAAAGGTATCACACCCCGAGTATGTTGATTTCAATAGTGATGAAGATGACTTGTTAGGTGATGATGATTTACTTGTTGACAACTCTAGTGATGAATACTATGATGAAACATCAATTTAATCATGCTAATGAAGATAAAACGAATGAAAATGATAAGGAGAAGATTGAGTCTCTAACTAAAGAACTAAACACTCTTAAGTTAGCTCATGAAACTATCTTAGGAGATCATCGAGAACTTTTAAGGACTCATGAGAAATTGCGCTTTGAAAAGCTCAACCTTGAGCAAGAGCATGAGTTCTTAAAAGCAATCAATGATGATCTTCGTAAGAAAAGTTCTTCTTACATTGCCAAGCGTTTACTCTTATCCACTTACATGCCTCAAGTCAAGTCTAGTAACAAGAACAAGAAAGATTCTTCCTCTAGTAGTAACAATAATCATGCTAAATCCAATATTGTTGCTTCTAGTAGTTCTCCTGATTCCACTAATGATTCTCTTAGCCAAGTTACACTTGAGCAAGAAAATAGCTTATTGAAGGGAATTATAGAGAAAGGTGTTTACAAGAGCCTTGCCGGAAGTAAGCAATTCGAGGAAATTGTACGCAAGCAAGGAAGGCACCGGAAGAATCAAGGTGTTGGTTTTGAATGAAAGTTCAATGCCAATGGAGTTGAGTGGGAAGAAGATCAATACCCCAAGACGAAGTTTGTTCCTCAACAAGAGAAGTATGATCCTACTTCTCTCAAAGGGACACAAGCTCAAGATGATCTTCCACCACAAGACCACAAGCAAAAAGGCAAGGACAAGCTTCAAGAGGAAATTGATGCATTTGAAGAAGCTCCTAAGGCCTTGGTCAAGTGGGTTCCCAAGACTACTTCAAGTTCCACTTCATCAAGTACAACTACAACACCGAGGATTCCCATCAAGATGGTGTGGATCCCGAAGAAGAAGACCTAGAGAGTTCTTGAGGGTGACTCCGCCAACATACTTCACTCTTATCATCTTGGCAAGAACAAGTGCAATCAACTTCCACATCTTGCACTAGTTCAAGGAGTCACAAACCCTCTTGTTGGTAAGACAAGGGACAAGGTAACCTAAAAGCTTTCATAGACATCATCTTGTGTGTGCATCACTTTATGTCTATGGATATCCTTGTTTGTTCCTTGTGGGACTAACCCGTGTAGGTATTGCAAGTGCAACTTACTCCAATGGATAGCTTCAAATGATCTACATCAACATTGAGCATCCACATCTTCAACATCTACATGAAGTCATCATCGACAAAACCCAATGTTAGTTCATCCCTCTTAGGGGGGATCTCACATCTAGGGGGAGCTTTACTCTAAGAATTGAGCTAAAGCAACTCTAATGGTGTGAACACAACAAATGCTTTATGTAAAAGTGGTAACCCCACTTGTGCTTAAACGATGAGTATGACCTATGATCAAATGTTCTGATTTAACTCCTAAGTCAATATACTCATATATAGATGACCTAGTCATCGCCAATTGTTTGATAGATGCTAGAATTGGTTGTGCATGCTTTGCCACATATTTCAATTGCCATTTTATTGTGTGAGCATGTTGATTGCATATTTTACTCATTCGAGGACATCCACTTGTTGTTTTGATTGATTGGTTTTCTTTTCTTTTGCCAAGTGGATGGACAAGAATGCCTAAGAACCCTCTCTAGCTATCTATGCTTTTCTCGTCTCAAACTCTATTCATGCTACATCACAAAATTTGATCAAGTCAGATTCGAACCACTCTGTGTGAGGAGCACTCGGAGTCCCCGATTCGTCATAGACTTAAACTTCCAAAACTTCTTTGTGCGTTTCGGTCTGACCGATTCATCCATTTCGGTCATACCGAGATCACTAAGTCGATCTAGGTTTTTAATCTCGGTGCAACCGATTTGAACCTTTTGGTCACACCGAGTTTCAGTAACTGCTTGCAGTTATGAATCTTGGTGCCACCGAGTTGTTCCACTCGGTCACACTGACATGGTCGGGCTATATATACTCACGGGCAAAATTTGGAAATTTCTCTGAAACCCCTTCACCCGCGCATAGCTCGCTCTGCCTCCTGGGTCTCCGGATCGTCCTCCTCGTCGCCAGCCGCCTCCTGTCGCTGGTCTCCGCCGCCGTCAATGGAATTCTTCCCCGCCGTTGCCGCCGTAGCGAGTTCATCGCCGAACTAGGGTATGGACTCGATCACAGTGCTATCCCCGTCTGATTCCTAGCACATTGTGTTCATTATGATTCTTACCACGATTGAAACGCTTCTATGCAGTCAAAACACTCCGTAGATTAGAGTTGAATTGAAAATTTAGGGTTAGGTTTCTGCCGAAACCATCTCGGACCCACCGAGTTGTGGAACTCGGTACCACCGATTCGGCTCAGGCCATTACACATGTAATTTTCGGTCTGACCGAGAATTGCAAATCGGTGTGACCGAGTTCAGGACTTTGTGAAACCCTAGCAGTCTCGATGCCACCGAACTATGACTCGGTCTGACCGAGTTCACTAGTTTAGGTTCCAACAGCTGCTTCGGTATCACCGAGTTTACAAATCGGTTGATCCGAAATGCTTTCTGTGGAAAACTAAAACTAAGTTTTTGACTCATTCTTTTGCAAAAACCTCTGCATTTTGTGATGCTCATCCACTCTATCTCATCTATATCTATTCACAGGGTCTGCTGTCAGTGTTTGCAATATGTCTGATCAGAGTGACAGCCAAAACAGGTCAGAGGAGTAGGTTCACCTGAGTGAGGGCACTAGTCCCTCTAGCAGTTCAGATGATGGTAGCAGGAGCACTTCCAACAACTTGCCCAAAGCTGCCACCAGAACAAGGAAGAAGAAAACTTCAGAGTCTGAGGATGAAGACTATGTGGCAGTTGAGGATGAGGCCACTTCCAAGAAGAAAGTGGTTAAGAAGGAATATAGCACTGCTGCTGCCACCAAGCCAGGCATGAAGCAAAAGGTTCCTGCAAAGAGAATTCCAATGTCTAAGGCCAGAGCATCTACTCAAGTCCCTTTGGGATCTGAACCCAAAGAGGCTGCTGCAGAAGGGAAGAAGAGGAAGGAGAGGATCAAAAAGACCACTGCTAGAGTGCTTGGGAGATCCTCAATCATGAGAGATTCTGAAGAGGAAGAGGAAGAAGAGGTTGCTGCACCAGCACCTAAGTCCCAGAAGCTTATGGGTGATGCTATCAGGACAGGGGCTGCTTCATCAAAGCCCAAAGAAGCACCCAAAGCAGCCTCCAAGCCCAAGAGTGCACCTAAGAGGAATACCAGGAGTATACCAGCTGCTGAGAAGAACAAGGCCCTAGTGCCTGAAGTTGCTGCTGATGAAGACGATGAAGGACAAGTCCTGAGAAAGCTCAAACCCAAGATTCCAGACCACAATGATGCTCATCCTATGGCTGAGAACATGAAGATCAGGAGAGACTCAGGATTGAGGCTACGGAGAGAGATAGATCCATATGCTACCAGGAGAAGTACTACTGTTGATTACAGGTTCCACACAAAGGAACAACAGGACTTCTATGAGACGGTGTTGTTGGACAAGAAGCCTATAGTGTGTGAAATGAGGTGGGTCGACTGGAAGTATATCAAGGAAAATGAGGAACACTATCCTGGTGTGTTTGACAGCTTCAGTGCTTGTGGAGTTGCAGACTTTGTTGGGCAGAAACTCACAAAGTGGAATGAGGAGCTCATAATGCAATTATACTCCACATCACACTTCTATCCAGATGGCAGGATAGTATGGATGTCTGAAGGTACAAGGTACCACTCAACTATTGAGGAATGGGCAAATTTGATCAATGCTCCTAAGGAAGAAGAAGATGACTTGGATGTCTATGCCAAGAAGAAGATGGATCACAACTCTATGGCAAACATGTACAAGGAGATTCCTGAAGATGATCTTGAGACTCACCAGTTTGGGTCAGTAAAACACTTGCTGTCAGGGTTGCCTACAATCAATTGGATCCTTAGGCACACTCTCTTGCCCAAGTCTGGTGATCACAGAATGATCATAGGCCATGCAATTAACTTGCTACATATATTTGATGTGCCACAGAAGTTCAAGGTCATGAGCCTTACAGTTGAGACTATCAAGAGGACTGCAGCTGACCAGAAAAGAAGTTGTGGATATGCCCCACAGATCCAGGAGTTGATAAACTCAAAGATGGGCACAGGCACATACATGTTGGATAAGGAACACTTGCCTATCTATCCTGACTTTGAGGACAATCAAGTTGTGATGAATGAGAATGAACCGTCATCAGTACAAGCTCAAGAGAAGAAGGAGAAAGCAAAGAAAGAGAAGGCTGCCAAGATGCCAACTCAAGAGGAAGCATCTGAGTACTTTTTGAAAAGCAAGCAAGATCAGCTTGGTTACTTGATAGCATCAACTCCGAGGATTGAGAAGGGACTGGCCACCCTGACTCAAAACCAGGAGAGCTTGGAAAGAATTGTGGAACAAAAATTCTATGATTTAGATGTCAAAGTAACTGAGATTCAGTCAGTTGTGGAGCAGCTACAAGATGATATGCATGAGAGGAAGGGCAGAACAACCACTGATGCATTTGCCAGAGTGCCTCGAGCTCAGAGATCAACTGCAGTGCCAGTAACAGACACCAGAGCCACGTCATCTGCACCAGCTACAGCTTCAGTGCCACCAGCTCTAGCACCTACTCCATCAGCTCCATCTACTTTGACTGAAGCCTTCATTCTTGGAGTTCTCCGGACACCAACACCTGAAGACCAAGCTTGAGAGACGTTCTATGAACTTTTTGGTAACTTGTTGCCAAAGGGGGAGAAAAATGTATAGATCATAGGCTTCGAGAGAGAGTGTTGCTTTTTATTCTCTCTTGCTTTGGTGGTTGAACTTTGTTTGTCTTTTGATTGCTTGAGATACTATGCTATTATCTGTGAGACATTGATGATCATGTGGTTGATCATAAGCTACACTTATGCTTGTTAGATGATATTATCTTACTTATCCTTATATGATCATTCACTTTGCTTGGTGATGACTGCATGCATTTAATTCTTATCATTTTGAGCGCTCCACCAAGATGTATGTGACATGGAAGAGTAACCCATGATCCTAACTCATTGTGCATTTGTAGTCCAAAGCAAATCTTAAGACATGCACAAATTTAGGGGGAGCTCTTTCTTTTCACATACTTCTCAAAGCGACAATATCTTTCACTCTTATTATCATTTGTCGAAGCTTTGATCTATATGTTGTCATCAATTACCAAAAAGGGGGAGATTGAAAGTGCAACTATCCTTGGGTGGTTTTGGTAATTCCTAACAACATATAGCTCATTGAGCTAACATTATTCCAAGATTAATATTTCAGGAAAAGCTCAATGAATGGCATGGCATGGATGAGGAAAGTGGATCCCTCAAAATTCTAAGGACAAAAAGTTTGGCTCAAGCTTGAAGCTCAAGACTCTACATTTTATATTTTAGTGATCCAAGATCACATTGAGTCTATAGGAAAAGCCAATACTATCAAGGAGGGATGAGGTGTTGCTTAATGGCTTGCTTGCTCAAAATGCTTAGTGATATGCTCCAAAATCCTCAACTACCTTCCCACATCCACATATGACCTAAACCAAAAGTCAAACTCGTCCCCACCGATTCTTTCTATCCGGCGCCACCGAGTTTCAAATGTCATAGCCACTGCCACAAACCCCGAATGCCAAACAGAGCATCAGGGGCTACTATCTATGCGGTAATATTTTCTTATATTTTGATTGCTTACCTCAAAGCCTGTTAGGAGGCTGGAGCAAGCTGAACCTTCTCGACCACCGCACTCATGATAGTGCAGTGCTTTTCTTCAATGGAAGCACTGTGAAGCGCTTCCAGCAGGTTGTCCGGTGCCTCTGGTTGGACAGAGGACACCGGCACAGATGGTTGGCCCCCCTTGACGGGGGACCGCCTGCCGGAGTCCAGAACCATCGAAGGTTCCGGCGCAGTGTCCGGCTAGGGCCCGAACTCGAAGCCCGTAGGAGCCTCGCTCCCTTGGTACCCAGGGTCCGGGAAGTCACTGCGAGGCGCCCCCAGGACCACCTCCCCTTGGCTCGGTTCCTGTTTAGACAACACCTCGGCGTTGTCCGTAGGGCGAGGGGTGGAAGCGGTCGGAAGAGAACCGTTGTTCATATACGACGAGTTCAAAGAGCCGCTCGACGAGGGTACGTCGAGATGAGCTCGGGATGGACTGCATAATCATGTTCGGCATGAGGAGAGGCAGTACAATAAAACATACGATGAAGTACTATGGTGTCCGGACACTTACGACTTCGCCAGGGGCTTGTCCCTGGGTAGCCACTCGTCGCCGCTGTCGGCGGCCGTCGTGGCACAGTCCGGAGGGAGGGTCCTTCCCTTCTTGGAACCTTCGGCCTCCCCGGATGGGTCGGCCTTCCTTTTCTTGTCTCCCCCGGTTGGGGGGGGGAGAACTTTTCTCCTCCTCCTCCTCATCTCCATGGGAGGAGTGCGCGTCGGAGTCATCGTCCGATGACTCCAATACAACCTTGCGCCGGAGAACCTTTCGGGTCCCCGCGGCCTTCTTCTTGGTCTTCTTTTCCGGCACCTCGTAGGGTGCCGGAGTCAGCATCTTTGTTAGAAGAGCGTCTGCAGGATCTTCGGGCAGCGGGGCTGGGCTATCAAGCTGCTCCGCCGTCTCTACCCAGTCCTGTTAATGACATGGAAGTTTAGATCCTGCACACAACTAAACTGGGGAAAATAAATACCCTGAGCGATATAAAAAGCCTACCGGATTGGCGCGGCGCTTTGCGCTAAGTCCGCGGTCCTCTTTGAGGGGGGGGGGGGGGGGGGGGAGGGATCTCGGCGCTCTTGAACAACACCCTCCAGACGTCCTCGTGTGTCGTGTCATAGAGCTCTTGTAGCGTCTGGTGCTTGGCCGAGTCGAACTCCCATAAAACAAATGCCCGTCATTGGCACGGAAGGATCCAGCGGAAGAGTATAACCCGGACCACGTTGACAAGCTTGATTTTCTTGTTCATCATGTTCTGGATGCAGGTCTGGAGTCCGGTCAGCTCTACCAAAGAACCCCAGGACAGGCCCTTCTCTTTCCAGGAGGTGAGCCACGTGGGGACTCCGGATCGAAATTTGGGGGCCTCCACCTAGTTGGAGTCGCGCAGCTCGGTGATGTAGAACCACCCCGATTGCCACCCCTTTATGGTGTCCACATAGGTGCCCTCGAGCCAGGTGACATTAGGCATCTTGCCCACCATGGCGCCTCCGCACTCTGCTTGCTGGCTGCTCACCACCTTCGGTTTAACATTGAAGGTTTTCAGCCATAGGCCGAAGTGGGGCATGACGCGGAGGAAGGCCTCGCACACGACGATAAAACACCGAGATGTTGAGGATGAAGTTGGGGGCCAAATCATGAAAATCCAGCCCATAGTAGAACATGAGCCCGCGGACAAACGGGTGGAGGGGTAGAGACGAAATGGGTAAGAAAAACTACCCTCTCATGGGGTTCGGGCATTGGGATGATCTGCCCCGCATCGGGCAGCCGGTGCACGATATCCGCAGCCAGATATCTGGCTTCCCATAATTTTTTGACGTTCTCCTCCGTGATGGAGGAGACCATCCACTTGCCTCCTGCTCCAGACATGCTTGGAGTGGTTTGAGAATAAGAACGCGAGCTTGGGCTCTAGAGCTCGAGTGTGCGGGAATGGGTACGCGAGGAGGAAGACGGCGTGGGTGGAAAAAGTAATTCCTTGTCCCTTTATAAGGGCGGAAGAGGCGATGTGTCTCCCCACTTGCCTGGTAAAACCGTTTATTCCCCAGGCGCCGTAATTGATGGCATGGTTGGGTTACCCACGTCCGTATTGATGAGAATCCCATGATACAGGGAACACGATCTCTGCTTTGACAAGACGTGTCAAGAAAACCGCCTCGCGATATGTGCGGAGCTGGTTGAGAAAAGCGGTTCGAATAATAACCGGGCCATGGCGTAATGTCGTGCCGTCAAAACATGTCAGCAGATTAGATTCGTGTAAGTATTATTCTCCCTACGGTGGCATGTGGAACTTATTTTGCAGGGCCGAACACTATCCTTGTATTTAAAACTCTTCCATGATGTATGCAGAGGAGGAACCCGCCTTGCAATGCCGAAGAAAATACTGCGCGCCGGACTCATCATCATTGAAGCCTGGTTCAGGGGCTACTGAGGGAGTCCTGTATTAGGGGGTCTCCGGACAGCCGGACTATATCCTTTGGCCGGACTGTTGGACTATGAAGATACAAGATTGAAGACTTCGTCCCGTGTTCGGATGGGACCCTACTTGGCGTGGAAGGCAAGCTAGGCAATACGGATATGTATATCTCCTCCTTTGTAATCGACCTTGTGTAACCCTAGCCCCCTCCGGTGTCTATATAAACCGGAGGGTTTTAGTCCGTAGGACAACATACAATCATACCATAGGCTAGCTTCTAGGGTTTAGCCTCTCCGATCTCGTGGTAGATCAACTCTTGTAACACTCATATTATCAAGAACAATCAAGCAGGACGTAGGGTATTACCTCCATCAAGAGGGCCCGAACCTGGGTAAACATCGTGTCCCCTGCCTCCTGTTACCATCCGCCTTAGACGCACAGTTCGGGACCCCCTACCCGAGATCCGCCGGTTTTGACATCGACACTCCTACTGATCCACTAGAACAATATTTGCTAGACCATGAAAATGATATGCATATGCATGAAAGAAATGAAATAGATAAAATATTCTTTGAACAACGACCTCTGCTTAAACACAGTTTGCCTATTGAAACTCTAGGAGGTCCTCCTCCACCTAAAGGTGATCCTGTGTTTGAATTAAAACAATTTCCTAACACTTTGAAATATGCTTATCTCGATGACAAAAAGATAAATCCTGTTATTATTAGTGCTAACCTTTCAGAATATGAAGAAGAAATATTATTGAAAATTTTGAAGAAGCACCGAGCCGCTATTGGATATACTCTTGATGATCTTAAGGGCATTAGTCCCACTCTTTGTCAGCACAAGATTAATATGGAACCTGATGCTAAACCCATTGTTGATCATCAATCACGTTTTAATCCTAAGATGAAAGAAGTGGTATGAACTGAAATATTAAAGCTTCTTGAAGCAGGTATAATCTATCCCACAGATGATAGTAGATGGGTAAGTCTTGTTCATTGTGTCCTAAGAAGAGAGGTATTACTGTTGTTCCTAATGATAAAAATGAACTTGTTCCACAAAGAATTCTCACTAGCTATAGAATGGTAATTGATTTTAGAAAATTAAATAAAGCAACTAGAAAACATCATTACCCTTTGCCTTTTATTGATCAAATGCTAGAAAGACTATCTAAGCACACACACTTTTGCTTTCTTGATGGATATTTTGTTTTTTCTCAAATACCTGTTTCACAACCTGATCAAGAGAAAACCACCTTTACTTGCCCTTTTGGATGTTATGCTTATAGACGTATGCCTTTTGGTTTATGCAATGCACCTGCTAACTTTCAACGGTGTATGACTGCTATATTCTTTGCTTTTGGTTTATTGTTGAGGTTTTCATGGATGATTTTTTTGTTTATGGAACTTCTTTTGATGATTTCTTAAGCAACCTTGATCGAGTTTTGCAGAGATGTGAGCAAACTAGTATTGTCTTGAATTGGGAGAAGTGCCACTTTATGGTTAATGAAGGTATTGTCTTAGGACATAAAGTTTCTAAACAAGGTATTGAAGTGGATAAAGCTAAAGTGGATGCAAATTGATAAAATGCAATGTCCTAATGATACTAAAGGTATTCGTAGTTTCCTTGGTCATGCTGGTTTCTATAGGAGTTTATTAAAGTCTTCTCTAAAATTTCTAGGCCTCTTACAAATCTTTTACAAAAGGATGTTCCATTTGTTTTTTATGATGATTCTGTAGAAGCCTTTGAAACACTTAAGAAAGCCTTAACTACTCCACCTATAGTTCAACCACTTGATGGGAACTTGCCTTTTCAAATTATGTGTGATGCTAGTGGTTATGTTGTTGGTGCTGTTCTAGGACAAAGAGTTGATAAAAAAATTAAATGTTATCCATTATGCTAGTAAAACTCTAGACAGTGCTCAACGAAATTATGCTACCACTGAAAAAGAATTTTTAGAAGTTGTGTTTGCTTGTGATAAATTCAGATCTTATATTGTTGATTCTAAAGTGACTGTTCACAACGATCATGTTGCTATAAAATATCTCATGGAAAAGAAAGATTCTAAACCTAGACTTATTAGGTGGGTTCTCTTGCTACAAGTATTTGATTTACACATTACTAATAGAAAAGGAGCTGAGAACCACGTAGCCGATAACTTGTCTAGGCTATAAAAAGTTCTTGATGACCCACTACCTATTGATGATAGCCTTCCTGATGAACAACTAGCTGTAATATATATATATATCATAACACTCATTGGTATGCTGACTATGCTAATTATATTGTCGCTAAATTTATACCACCTAGTTTCACATACCAACAAAAGAAAAAAAATATATTCTATGATTTAAGACATTACTTTTGGGATGACCCACACCTCTATAAAGAAGGGTGTAGATTGTATTATTAGACGTTGTGTACCTGAGCATGAACAAGAACAAATCCTACGAAAATGCCACTGAAATGCTTATGGAGGACATCATGCGGGAGATAGAACTGCTCATAAGGTATTGCAATCTTGTTTTTACTGGCCTACTCTCTTCAAGGATTCCCGTAAATATGTTTTATCTTGTGATGAATGCCAAAGAATTGGTAATATCGGTAAGCGTCTGGAAATGCCTATGAATTATTCTCTTGCTGTTGAACCATTTGATGTCTGGGGTTTTGACTATATGGGATGTTTTCCTTCCTCTAATGGGCATACACATTTTTTTGGCTGCTGACGATTATGTAACTAAGTGGGTAGAAGCTATTCAACTAGTAGTGCTGATCACAACACATCTATTGAAATGCTTAAGGAAGTTATTTTCCCAAGGTTTGTAGTTCCTAGACATTTAATGACTAACGGTGGTTCACACTTTATTCATGGTGTTTTCCGTAAAATGCTTGCTAAGTATGATGTTAACCATAGAATTGCATCACCCTACCATCCACAGTCTAGTGGGAAAGTTGAACTTAGAAATAGAGAAATAAAATTAGTTTTATAGAAAACTGTCAATAGGTCCCGAAAGAATTGGTCTAAGAAATTAGAGGATGCACGTTGGGCTTACAGAATAGCTTATCAAAATCCTATGGGTATGTCTCCTTATGAAATGGTTTATGGAAAAGCTTGTCATTTGCCTCTTGAGTT
This sequence comes from Triticum urartu, assembly GCF_003073215.2. Classification (NCBI taxonomy): domain Eukaryota; kingdom Viridiplantae; phylum Streptophyta; class Magnoliopsida; order Poales; family Poaceae; genus Triticum; species Triticum urartu. Next base: position 195,932,310 of record NC_053027.1, on the reverse strand, counting down.
AGAACATAAAGCATATTAGGCAATTAAAGAACTCAATTATGATTTCAAACTTGCCAGTGAAAAGAGGTTATTTGATATTAGCTCATTGGATGAATGGAGAACCCAAGCTTATGAAAATGCTAAATTATTTAAAGAAAAGGTTAAAAGATGGCATGATAAAAGAATCCAAAAGCGTGAGTTCAAAGTTGGAGAATATGTTCTTTTGTAAAACTCCCGTTTCATATTCTTTGCAGGAGAACTTCTCTCCAAATGGGAAGGACCGTATGTTATCGAAGAAGTTTATCGTTCTGGAGCCATCAAAATAAATAATGCCGAAGCTACTAACTCGAAGGTTGTCAACGGGCAAAGAATTAAAAATTATATATCAGGTACGCCCATTAATGTTGAAAGCAATATTATCTAAACTATGACACCAGAGGAACACATGAAAGAAACCTTCCGGAACACACCAGAATCATGAATAAACGGAGGTACGTGATACATAAGTAAACAGACTCCGAAAAATCCGCAAAAATATTTTTTGTCAGTTTTGGAATATTACAAAAATTAGGAAAATAAAAAACAATGAGGAAGGCAACCCTGGTGGGCACAAGACACCAGGGCGCGCCTGGCAGCCAAGCGCCCAGGTGGGTTGTGCCCACCTCGGGTACCTCCCGGACTCTGTTTTTCTCCCGTTTGCTTGTTTCCCAAGATAAAAATTCTTTATATGCCCCCGAACCTATTGACCACCATATCATGGAGAAATCTTATGTTCTTCTTTCTCGTTCTTTTCCTGACAGATCTAAAAAATATGTCGTCTCAAGATTCAGAGGAGGATTGCCCAGTTTCTTATCAACCTTTGGATAAAAATATCTTCAAGGACACCTATCCCTATATATGGTTCACTAATGAGGAAGATGAAGATGAACCAGTCCCTCCTTGTTTCAAGCAAGAAAGCAAGGAGGCATTACGCAAGAGGATAATAAAGATTGAGACAGAGAACGATGAGTTGAGGATGGACAATTTTACCCTCCGACGCAAGCTGGAGAAAAAGGAGGATAAGATCGCTACTAGCTCATCATCACCACCACCTTCTTCATCACCAAAGGAGACTTGAGTATCGGGTATGGGCACTCCCCTTGGCTTGTGCCAAGCTTGGGGGAGGTGCCCCGATATCGTATCACCATCAGTATCTTTTGCCTTTATTTATCTTAGTTCGATCCTGTAGCGACCAGACCTCAAACAGTTCGATCTCTGTGCATCAGTGTCATCCTTGGATCAGTAATGCTGACACGCACAATACTTGAAGGATTTATAACAGAGTAGCAATCACACACTTATTACATCGAATGTCTCAAAAGAGAACTTATTACAAAATAATATGGCTTAAGGCCATCTAATAATGATAACAACGGAAGGCTTGGAAGATAAGTGAGTCCATCAACTCCAACGGCATCACTGAGTATAGAACCACGACCTAAGGCTCCTTACTCGTCGTCTCAAAAGTCTTCAACATGAACGTTGCAGCCCGAAAACGGGTCAGCACATGGAATATGCTGGCAATGTAACACATAGAGAGCAAGAACATAATAATGCTATCACTACATGCATATATGGCTGGTGGAAAGCTCTATGGTTACAATTTTGCGTAAAGCCAATTTTTCCTTACTACAAAGGAATAAATTTTATTTAACTATCATGGTAGTTGTTAAACATTGAGAGCGTAGACACCCTCTCAATCCGAATTGAACATCATCATTAAAACCCAACAAAATTAATTAAGGTCACATGATGAGATTCACATGATAATCCAAGTACTAGATACTCAAGACGTCCATAACCGGGGACACGGCTAATCATGATTAGTTTATACACTCTGCAGAGGTTTGCGCACTTTTCCCCACAAGACTCGATCTCCTCCGTTGGGTTTCTCGCACTACATGGTGTTTGAGAAACGGATGACCGAGACATAGTCTTTCAGAAGCGCTAGCACCTTACGATCAGGTAGACCGTTACACCTACTTTCCCCTACATCGGCTAGTCTACCACTGTAAGAGTTCGCACGACTTAATCAACTATGCTAGAGCCCATAGTAGCCTGTGGCTGCACACAGAAGTTTCTAGTATGAATAATCTCATGATCCCTTTGAGCCTGGGTGGCGGTCCATAAAGAAAACATGCAATCGCTGGAATACCAAGGTGCCTCAATCCACCCATATGTGTATTAAAGTTGCCACCTTAAGTTGAACCATTAATTAACATTCTCACATCTGTCATGGATACACTCAAACCCAATCCACGTCTACAAGCATAGCATGGCATAAGCAAACGTAGAAGTAACTCCCAGGGTTTGATAAAAAAACAAGGTAATAGGTGCTACCTCATCTACTTCCCAACCCACAATTTATTCAGATCCTAACCATGCAATTGTTTGAGGATTGATCTAATGCAATAAAACTGGGTAGTAAGAGGTATGATCAAAGTGTTACTTGCCTTGCTGATGATCCGCGAAACCTAGAGATTCGAAGTAGCAAGTGGCGCACTCCGGGTACTCTAACGCAAACAAACAAACACGCAAACAATAAGCACTCATCGAATGCACAGTAAAACTCAAATAAGAGATCTAACCAGAAAGTTCAACTTAAGAACTCCGGTTTGCAAAAAGAAACAAATCGAACGAAACAACGAAAGTCAAACGGCGAAAGAAAACAAGCTTCGATTACTAATCTGGACCTAAATCAAATTTATAGAAGAAAAAACTTGTTTGAGTTGGTTAAACGGAAAGAGGGTTTCGAGACGAAACTTTAGGCGCTTGAATCGCCTGATTCCGATAAACGAGCGAAAAGTTAAACTAAAACGAAAATCGGATCAGAAATCGCGATCAGAAATAATCGTGGAAAATCCGAGAAAAAGAGAAAACTGCGAACAGATTAACGAACGAACGTTCGTTATCTGAAACTAAACGGTGAACTCCTCCATTAAAACGAACGGATGAGCGAACACTCGCTAAATAAAAGAACCGATAAAACCGATCTAATAAAATAAAAAAACCCAGGGTTTTAAAAAAACCGGTTCAAAAAAAAAACCGGATCGGTTTTCTTCGGAAAACCGGCGGCGAACGGTGCGGCTACCTCGTTGGACTCCAGTGGGGCGGGGCGGCATCGGCGGGCGCGGCAAGCGGCGGCGAGCGGCGGCTGTGGCGGTGAGCAGCGGCTGCGGGAGGCGGGGCGGGGTGAGGTGGCGGCGGCGGGTATTTATGAGAGGGGGGCGTGGCTTGGGGAAGGGGCCGTCTCGGGAGGCGTGCTCCTCCCGGACTTGGGCGGCAGCGGCGGCTTCGCTCAGGACTCCGGTCCCGAGCCGGTGCGGGAGACGGCGGCGGCGCGGGCTTGGCCCGACTCGGTTGGGCCTTTGGCCCAGTCGGGCGTGCGAACAGTTTTTTTTAAAACAATTCCGCCGAAACTAAGAAAAATTCTAGAAAATAAAATAAAATTCTAAAAATGGCAAAATAAATTTTCACCGGCTAAATAAAATATTTAGAACGAGGTTAACATTTTCTTGGCCCTAAAATGTAGTTTTGAAAAACGTGCAATTTTTCCTAAATTCAAATAAAACTAGCCAAAACTCCGAAATAAAATCTTATTTGATTTTTTATTAAATCTTCAATATTTATTTATTTTAGGTAAGTCATTTTATTCCCTCTCTCATATTTGTATAATAGAAATAATTGAAGATAAAATAAATAAAATCAAATGATCCTAGTTTCAAAATTTGAGAAAGCCCAGATATGAAAATAACGAAATCCCCAACTCTCTCTGTGGGTCCTTGAGTTGCGTAGAATTTCTGGATCAGGCCAAAAGCAGATAAAAATATGATATGCATTGATGATCTAATGTATAACATTCCAAATTGAAAATTTGGGATTTTACAAACCTACCCCCCTTAAGATGAATCTCGCCCTCGAGATTCGGGTTGGCTAGAAAATAGGTGAGGGTGGTCCTTCAGCAGATCTTCCTCTCGCTCCCAGGTGGCTTCATTCTCGGTGTGGTGGCTCCACTAAACCTTGCAAAACTTGATAACCTTGTTGTGGGTGACTCGGCTGGCATACTCGAGAATCTTAACTGGTTTCTCCTCATAGGTCAAATCACTATCCAACTGAATTGCTTCCAGCGGCACTGTATCTCTCAGCAGTATATCCGCCATTTCTGCATGGCACTTCTTCAACTGGGAAACATGGAACACGTTGTGAACTCCCGACAATCCCTCAGGCAATTCCAACTTATAAGCAACTTCTCCCATGCATTCCAAAACTTTGTATGGTCCCACAAAACGTGGCGCTAACTTTCCCTTAACTCCAAAGCGCTTAACTCCTCGAAGTGGAGATACACGAAGATAAACTCTATATCCGGCTTCATAAACTATCTCCTTGCGTTTAGAATCTGCATAGCTCTTCTGCCTAGACTGGGCTACCTTGAGCCTATCGCGGATCAACTTCACCTTCTGTTCAGACTCCTTAATCAAATATGGTCCAAACAACTGGCGGTCTCCAACTTCGTCCCATGATAATGGTGTTCTGCACCTTCTTCCATACAAGGCTTCAAAAGGGGCCATCGTCAAACTAGATTGATAACTGTTGTTGTAAGAGAACTCCGCATATGGCAAGTTGTCATCCCAACTAGATCCATAATCTAGCGCACAAGCTCTCAGCATATCCTCCAAAATCTGATTGACTCTCTCGGTCTATCTATCGGTCTGCGGATGAAAAGCTGTACTGAACTCTAGTCTGGTACCCAAAGTTTCATGTAATTGATTCCAGAACTTTGAGGTAAACTGGGTTCCCCTATCTGATACAATGCTTCTCAGAACTCCATGCAGACATACGATCCTGGTCATGTATATCTTTGCCAACTCAGCACTGGTGTAAGTGGTCTTCACTGGGATGAAATGAGCTACCTTCGTCAAGCGATCGACTACAACCCATATCGAGTCATAACCTGAACGGGTCCTGGGTAATCCCGTGATAAAATCCATGCCTAGCTTATCCCACTTCCATTCGGGTATCGGCAATGGCTGTAGCAATCCTGCTGGCTTCTGATGCTCTGCCTTTACTCTCTAACATACATCACAAACTTCTACATACTCTGCAATATCCTTCATCATTCCGGTCCACCAGAAAGTGTCTTTCAAATCCAAATACATCTTGGTATTTCCTGGGTGAATCGAGTATGGCAGATCATGGGCCTCTTGCAGAATTAACTTCCTGATCTCCGGGTCATTAGGCACATAAACGCGGTCCTCAAACCATAAGGTATCGTGTTCATCCTCACGAAATCCTTTAACTTTTCCCTTGCCCATCTTCTCCTTTATGGTGGCAATCTCCTTGTCGGTCTTCTGAGCTTCTCTGATCCTATCCATCAGAGTAGAATGAATCTCCAATGCTGCTACATAGCCTCTCGGAACTATCTCCAAACATAGCTCACGAAGATCCTCGGCTAACTCCTTTGGTAACTCTCCGGTCATTAGTGTGTTGACATGGCTCTTGCGGCTCAATGCGTCAGCTACTACGTTGGCCTTTCCGGGATGATAATGTAATCTCATATCGTAATCCTTGATGATCTCCAACCATCTCCTTTGCTTGAGATTCAACTCCTTCTGTGTGAAAATGTACTTCCAACTCTTGTGATCCGTGTACACCTCACAATGGTTTCCGATGAGAAAATGTCTCCACGTCTTTAAAGCATGCACTACGACTGCTAACTCCAAGTCGTGTGTAGCATAATTCAATTCATGGGGCTTAAGCTGTCGTGAGACATATGAAACAACTCTTCCCTCCTGCATAAGCACTGCTCTAAGTCCTCGACATGAAGCGTCGCAATATACTTCATAATCCTTGCGCTGATCTGGCAGAATCAACACTGGCGATGTAACCAAACGTTTCTTCAACTCCTGGAAACTGGCCTCACATTCTTCAGTCCATTTGAACTTTGTACCCTTCTTCAACAACTCCGTCATAGGTTTTGCAATTTTTAAGAAATTTTCAATGAACCTCCGGTAGTATCTGCGAGTCCAAGAAAACTCCGGATCTCTCCAACTGTTGTTGGGGCTTCCCAATTTGTCACAGTGACAACCTTGGTGGGATCTACAGCTATTCCTTCTCCGGATATGACATGTCCGAGGAATCCCACTTCCGTCAACCAAAACTCACATTTGCTGAACTTGGCGTATAGCTGATGTTCTCTAAGCTTACCAAGTACCAAACGCAAATGTTCTTTATGTTGTTCTTCATTCTTCGAGTAAACCAGTATATCATCAATGAACACTACGACGAACTTATCCAAAAACTCCATAAACACTTTGTTCATCATGTTCATAAAATAGGTAGATGAGTTAGTCAGACCAAATGACATAACGGTATACTCATACAGCCCATACCTTGTGGTAAAAGCTGTCTTAGGTATGTCCTGTTCTCGAATCTTCAACTGGTGGTATCCTGATCGCAAATCAATCTTGGAAAATACCTTAGCTCCTTGCAATTGGTCAAACAAATCATTGATCATCGGCAGTGGGTACTTATTCTTGATCGTCACTTCATTCAACCCTCGATAATCAACAACCATCCTTCTTTTCCACTAGAAGTACTGGTGATCCCCAAGGTGACGAACTTGGGCAAATATATCCTTTATCCAGTAACTCTTTAATCTGCTTCTTAATCTCCTCCAAATCCTTTGCAGGCATTCTATACGGTCTCTTAGATATTGGTCCTGTGCCTAGCAAAAGCTCAATAAAAAACTCAATGTCTCTATCCGGTGGCATGCCTGGCAACTCTTCTGGAAATACATCCGGAAAATCCTTTACCACCGGTACCTCCTCCTGTACAACTCCTGATAAGGAATTTACTTGAGTCCTATTCGGCACATGCCGTGATACATACTTGATCCTTCTCCCTTCCGGGGTAGTAAGAAAAATCAACTTACTGGCGCAATCGATGTTTCCTCCATACATCGATAGCCAATCCAAACCCATAATTACATCCAAACCTTGTGATTCCAAAATGATTAAATCCGAGGGGAACACATGCCTACCTATACTCAATGGCACTTGAAAACATCCTCGACTAGCCATATACTCCGCTCCTAGTGAGCTTACTAACATAGGTGTTCTAAGAACCTTGGTGGGCAGTTTGTACTTATCCACGAATCCCCTTGACATGTATGAATGTGATGCACCAGTATCGAAAAGAACGATTGCAGTAAAAGACTTAACCAAAAACTTACCGATTACTGCATCTGGCTGGGCTTCAACCTCCTCCACGTTAACGTGGTTCACCTGTCCCCTGTTGAAAGGGTTCGGCTTCTTCCCAGAGCTTCCATTGCCATTTCCATTCTGGGCTTCAGGACATTCATTGGCATAATGTCCGGTCTTCTGACACTTTTAACAAGTGACTTGGCTTAGGTCTCTCTTGGCTGGGGTTGATGGGTTTGTACGGTTCTGACCGTTGCTCCCCCCATTCCCATTACCATTCTTGGGGCCATTATGATTATGCGAACTCCCTCCTCCATGGGTATGCTGAAAATGTCCTCCAAATTTCAGGGTAAAGCATGGCTTCTGCTGGGCTCCTGAATTGTATTTCCCTTGTCCATACTTCCTCTTGCGGTTCTCAATCTGCTGCTGCTTCCCTTCTATCATAAGAGCACGATCTACCAACTCCTGGTAGTTGTTAAAAGTTGCTACCATCAACTGCATACTCAACTCATCATTCAGTCCTTCCAGAAACTTCTCCTTCTTAGCTGCATCCGTAGCAACGTCATCCGGGGCATAACGTGCTAACTTACTAAAGTCATCCACGTATTGGCCAACTGTCCTTCCTCCTTGGCGCAAGTTGCGAAACTCATGCTTCTTCATGGCCATAGCTCCTACTGAAACAAGGGCTGTACGGAAAGCCTGCTGAAATTGGTCCCATGTCACCGTGGCTATAGGGTAGGTGACAATGTAATTCTCCCACCATGATGCTGCTGGTCCATCCAACTGATGTGTGGCAAAACGCACCTTCTCAGCGTCAGTACATCCTATAGTGGTTAACTCCCTTCCAATCTTGCGGAGCCAATCATCTGCTACTATAGGCTCGGTGCTACTAGAGAACACCGACGGATTTAGTCTAAGGAAACGGGTTAAGTGATCAACAGGTGGTGGTGGTGGTGGGTCGTTGTTGTTGTTGTTGTTTCCCTGATTCTGATTCTGGACTAGCAACTGCATCAATGCATTCTGCTGCTGGATCAACTGAGTGAGCTCCGGCGGGAAAGCAAATCCATTGTCACGTCTTGGAGGCATCTGAGGGTTTAGAAAAGATGAGAATTAAGAATAGATTGAGGTCTAGAGAGAAAACACTACCCATATGCACATGAGGCAAATGCAAACAAAATCACTTCACTCAAATCAAACAAGGGCATACAATCGGTCTAGAATTATCGTTACAAAAGTGCTCGGACTACTCTATTTACATGGTGGAATACTACTACTGATGTGGTGGTCTACTAGAAATATTCCTCGGTTGCAGACTCCATGATATCTGCTCCAGCTTCGTCTTCATAGTCATCATCGCTATTGTCGGGGTCTGAGTCGATGTCGTCGATGATGATGTAGTCCTCCAAGCGAATCTCCTTGGGTTCTTCGTCTTCTCCTCCTGGTGCAGGGTCTCCCAGGAATACTCCTAGCTTCCTTTCCAGATCATCATTCTTATCCACTAGTACAACGATGTCCTCCTCATAATCTTCACGAGTAGCTTTAAGTTCTTCCTCCAGTTCCGTGATCCTTGTCATTGCCTTCTTCAGGTCTATCATTCCTGCGCACATCTGGTTCTCCTGGCAACGAATGTGTTGGTTTAACTCCTGGATAAAAGTTGCGATTGATCTATCCTTCCTGGTGCTAATCATCTCCCATTGCTCATCTCGACGCCCACAAATCTGGTAGATAGTATCCTTGAGATCATTACGATAAACTTCTCCAATACGTCCCATGGTGATGTGGGCTGCCATGCTCTTTCCTAGACTCCAGGTTGGTGCATCAAAGGAAAACTCTATGGGCTCAGTAACTGGCGCAAACGTCCTTCCTGGAACTTGAACTTGAATCATCCAGCGCTCCTCTTCGGGTAAAGTGGCGTTGTAGGTCCTGGTGAAGCTTGGTACTCCGATGTTCAGGTACTTAGTGACTTCCTTCAGGTGGAGTCCAAAGGGTGTATCTTCATCCGGTTGCGTGAACTTGTTCCTTGCATCCGCCATCCTAAAAGAGTAGAAAAGATGAGAAGTCAGAAATGAGAAGAGAATAGTGATCTATGTCTTTATCTTAGTGGCCGTGTCCTACAGTCAGCGTGTGCTCTGATACCATCTTGTAGCAACCAGACCTTAAACGGTCCGATCTGTGTGCATCAGTGTCATCCCTGGATCAGTAATGCTGACACGCATAGTACTTGAAGGATTTATAACAAAGTAGCAATCACACACTTATTACATCGAATGTCTCAAAAGAGAACTTATTACAAAATAATATGGCTTAAGGCCATCTAATAAAGATAACAGCGAAAGGCTTGGAAGATAAGTGAGTCCATCAACTCCAACGGCATCACTAAGTATAGAACCACGACCTAAGGCTCCTTACTCGTCATCTGAAAAGTCTGCAACATGAACGTTGCAGCCCGAAAACGGGTCAACACATGGAATATGCTGGCAATGTAACACATAGAGAGCAAGAACATAATAATGCTATCACTACATGCATATATGGCTGGGGGAAAGCTCTATGGTTACAGTTTTGCGTAAAGCCAATTTTTCCCTACTGCAAAGGAATAAATTTTATTTAACTATCATGGTAGTTGTTAAACATTGAGAGCGTAGACACCCTCTCAATCCCAATTAAAAATCATCATTAAAACCCAACAAAATTAATTAAGGTCACATGATGAGATTCACATGATAATCCAAGTACTAGATACTCAAGACGTCCATAACCGGGGACACGGCTAATCATGATTAGTTTATACACTCTGCAGAGGTTTGCGCACTTTTCCCCATAAGACTCGATCTCCTCCGTTGGGTTTCTCGCACTACATGGTGTTTGAGAAACGGATGACCGAGACATAGTCTTTCAGAAGCGCTAGCACCTTACGATCGGGTAGACCGTTACACCTACTTTCCCCTACATCTGCTAGTCTACCACTGTAAGAGTTCGCACGACTTAATCAACTATGCTAGAGCCCATAGTAGCCTGTGGCTGCACACGGAAGTTTCTAGCATGAATAATCTCATGATCCCTTTGAGCCTGGGTGGTGGTCCATAAAGAAAACAGGCAATCGCTGGAATACCCAGGTGCCTCAATCCACCCAGATGTGTATTAAAGTTGCTACCTTAAGATGAACCATTAATTAACATTCTCACATCTGTCATGGATACACTCAAACCCAATCCACGTCTACAAGCATAGCATGGCATAAGCAAATGTAGAAGTAACTCCCAGGGTTTGATAAAAAACAGGTAATAGGTGCTACCTCATCTACTTCCCAACCCACAATTTATTCAGATCCTAACCATGCAATTGTTTGAGGATTGATCTAATGCAATAAAACTGGGTAGTAAGAGGTATGATCAAAGTGTTACTTGCCTTGCTGATGATCCGCGAAACCTAGAGATTCGAAGTAGCAAGCGGCGCACTCCGGGTACTCTAACGCAAACAAACAAACAAGCAAACAATACGCACTCATCTAATGCACAGGTAAAACTCAAATAAGAGATCTAACCAGAAAATTCAACTTAAGAACTCCGGTTTGCAAAAAGAAACAAATCGAACGAAACAACGAAAGTCAAACGGCGAAAGAAAACAAGCTTCGATTACTAATCTGGACCTAAGTCAAATTTTACAGAAGCAAAAACTTGTTTGAGTTGGTTAAACGGAAAGAGGGTTTCGAGACGAAACTCTAGGTGCTTGAATCGTCTGATTCCGATAAACGAGCGAAAATCTAAACTAAAACGAAAATCGGATCAGAAATCGCGATTTGAAATAATTGCGGAAAATCCGAGAAAAAGAGAAAACTGCGAACAGATTAACGAACGAACATTCATTATCTAAAACTAAACGGTGAACTCGTCCATTAAAACGAACGAACGAGCGAACGCTCGCTAAATAAAAGAACCGATAAAACCGATCTAATAAAATAAAAAACCTAGGGTTTTCAAAAAAAAACCAGATCGGTTTTCTTTGGAAAACCCGCGGCAAACGGTGTGGCTACCTCGTCGGACTCCGGCGGCTTGGGGCTCCGGCGGGGCGGGACGGCGTCGGCGGCGGCGGTGTCGGTGGCGGCGGGCGCGGCAAGCGGCGACTGCGGGAGGTGGGGCGGGGCGAGGTGGCGGCGGCGGGTATTTATGAGATGGGGGGCGTGGCTTGGGGAAGGGTCCGTCTCGGGATGCGTGCTCCTCCCGGATTCGGGCGGCGGCTTCGCTTGGGACTCCGGTCCCGAGCCGGTGCAGGAGACGGCAGCGCCGCGGGCTTGGCCCGGCTCGGCTGGGCCTTCGGCCCAGTCGGGCGCGCGAACAAATTTTTTTTAAAAACAATTCCACCGAAACTAAGAAAAATTCTAGAAAATAAAATAAAATTATAAAAATGCCAAATAAATTTTCACCGCCTAAATAAAATATTTAGAACGAGATGAACATTTTCTTGGCCCTAAAATGCAGTTTTGAAAAACGTGCAAATTTTCCTAAATTCAAATAAAACTAGCCAAAACTCCGAAATAAAATCTTATTTGATTTTTTTAATTAAATCTTCAATATTTCTTTATTTTGGGTAAGTCATTTTATTCCCTCTCTCATATTTGTATAATAGAAATAATTGAAGATAAAATAAATAAAATCAAATGATCCTATTTTCAAAATTTGAGAAAGCCCAAATATGAAAATAACGAAATCCCCAACTCTCTCCGTGGGTCCTTGAGTTGCGTAGAATTTCTGGATCAGGCCAAAAGCAGATAAAAATATGATCTGCAGTGATGATCTAATGTATAACATTCCAAATTGAAAATATGGGATGTTATAGATCCTTAGTTATCTTTTGATTTAGTTGAATAAAAATGTAGTTCGATTCTTTCTTCGAGTGTTTTGCTTAGCGATCCATCTATCTTTTAATCATGTGCGAGATAGATAATAAAGTTTAGTTTGAGTTTTGCTTTTTTGCTTTCATGTTCCAATCAAGAGAAAAGAAAATAAATGAAAAGATCATATGCTGATCTTATTGTAATGAATGACATCACATAAGGAAAAGTATAAGTAGTAAAATTTATTGGAGATTAACAAACATAGAATTGGTCAATGATGCAATTCATGAAATAATTAATAAGGGAAGAGAAGATTCACATGCAAATACACTATCTTGGACATTTTTTATGATTGTGAGCCCCCATCAAAATATTTTATGCCAAATTTATTGACGTTGGACAAGGAGGACAACGTGATGTTTGTTCATATTCACATAGAAGTTATATTGTCATAGATCCTTTAACATGTGGTGCTTTCCCCTATCTTTGCTAGCCGAAAATTCCGCACTAAGTAGAGATACTACTTGTGCGTCCAAAAACCCTTAAATCCAAATCTTGCTTTGAGAGTCCACCATACCTACCTATGGATTGAGTAAGATCCTTCAAGTAAGTTTTCATTGGTGCAATAAGGCAATAAAATTTGCTTCTAAATGTGTTAGATCATTTAGTGTAATAAAAAATTAAGCGTTGTATGAACTTGTGATGGCGAAATAATAAAGGCGATAAACTGCATAATAAAGGTTGCTTTCACAAGGGGCAATATAACGTGATGTTCTTTTGCACTGAGAGATTGAGCATACAACCAAAAAGTGCATGTCAACCTGTGCTTCCCTCTGTGAAGGGCATATCTTTTACTTTCATGTATTTACTTTTCTACAAGAGTCAAAAGTATTCTTCCCTATTCCTTTTTATTTTCTCTTTTGCAAGCATCATGTGGTGAGGAAAGATCTAGGCATATATATCCAGTTGAATATGGGTGGGCATGGGTTATTATTGTTGACATCACCCTTGAGGTGAATACGTTGGGATGGAAAACTATAAGCCCCTATCTTCCTATGTGTCTGGTTGAAACTTTTTGCTCATGGGTATGTGGTGAGTGTTAGCAATCATAGAAGACTATATGATGGTTGAGTATGTGGACTTGCCAAAACGCTCCGATACGTGACCCTTCCTGAAAAGATGATGAATTGTGTTGCAAAGTTGACTAAGAACATAGTTTGTTTGTTTTCAATAGAGTTTATGCTTTATACTTCGATGTTGTGATGAACTGTTACTTATTCATGAGAAGTTTATCATAAAAGTGTTATGTTAAAAGTTCTATGATAAAGTTTGTTGGTGTTATAATAATGTACATGATGCTTTATGTTCATATATTTTTTTTATCGACACCTCTCTCTCTAAGCATGTGGACATGTTTTTCGATATCGGTTTTTTGCTTGAGGACAAGCGAGGTCTAGGCTTGGGGGAGTTGATACGTCCATTTTGCATCGTGTTTACCTATTGCTATTTACTATGTTTTTATGCATAATAATGCCTTTTGGAGTAATTCCAATGTCTTTTCTCTCACAATATGCAAGGTTTACATAAAGAGGGAGAATACCAGCAACTGGAATTCTGGACCTACAAAAGCTACGTCAGAGTTACCTATTATGCACATCTCCAAATGAGCTGAAACTTTACGGATGATTATTTTGGAATAAAAGAAAAATACTGGAGCAAATAACTACCGGAGGAGGCCCACCAGGTGGGCACAATCCACCTGGGCACGCCAGGCCCCCCAGGCGCACCCTGGTGGGTTGTGCCCTCCTCGGCCCACCTCTGGTGCCCCTCTTCTGGTATATAAGTCATTTTGACTTATAAAAAAAATAAGGAGAGGACTTTCGGGACGAAGCACCGCCGTCTCGAGGCAGAACTTGGGCAGGAGCACTTTTGCCCTCCGGCGCAGCGATTCCGCCGGGGGAACTTCCCTTTCGGAGAGGGAAATCATCGTCATCATCATCATCACCAACAACTCTCCGATCTTTGTGAGGGAAATCTCCATGAACATCTTCAACTCACCAACTCTTCTCAAACCCTAGTTCATGTCTTGAGCTCAATCTTTGTACTGGAACCTTAGATTGGTGCTCGTGGGTGTCTAGTAGTGTTGATTACATCTTGTAGTTGATTACTGTATGGTTTATTTGGTGGAATATAATATGTTCAGATCCATTATGCTATTTAGTACCCCTCTGATCTTGAGCATGATTATCATTTGTGAGTATTTACTTTTGTTCTTGAGGTCACGGGAGAAATCTTGTTGCAAGTAATCATGTGAACTTGATATGTGCTCGATATTTTGATGATATGTATGTTGTTATTCCCTTAGTGGTGTCATGTGAACGTTGATACGACCATTTTGCATCATGTTTTCTTACTTTTATCTACAATGTTTTTATCCATAGTAATGCTTTTTGGAGTAATTCTAATGCCTTTTCTCTCATAATTTGCAAGGTACACACCAAGGGGGAGAATTCTGGCAGCTGGAAATCTGGACCTGGAAAAGCTACGTGAGGCCACCTATTCTGCACAACTCCAAACAAGATGAAACTTCACGGAGATTTTTTATGGATTATTTAAGAATTATTGGAGCAAATAACTACCAGAGGGGGCCCACCAGGTGGGCACAAACCACCTGGGCGCGCCAGGGAGCCCATGCGCGCCCTGGTGGGTTGTGCCCTCCTTGGCCCACTTCCAGTGCCCATCTGTTGGTATATAAGTCATTTGGATCTAGAAAAATAAATAAGGAGAGGACTTTCGGGATGAAGCACCGCTGCCTCCAGGTGAAACTTGGGCATGAGCACTTTTGCCCTCCCGCAGAGTGATTCCGCCGGGGGAACTTCCCTCCCGGAGGGGGAAATCATCGGCACCATCATCACCACAACTCTCATCTTGGGGAGGGCAATCTCCATCAACATCTTCAACAGCACCATCTCCTCTGAAACCCTAGTTCATCTCTTGTGTTCAATCTTGTTACCGAAACTATAGATTGGTATTTGTGGGTGACTAGTAGTGTTGATTACATCTTGTAGTTGATTACTATATGGTTTATTTGGTGGAAGATTATATGTTCAGATCCAAGATGATATTTGATACCCCTCTGATCATGAGCATGTTTATCATTTGTGAGTAGTTACCTTTGTTCTTGAGGTCACGGGAGAAATCATGTTGCAAGTAATCATGTGAATTTGATATGTGTTCGATATTTTGATAGTATGTATGTTGTGATTCCCTTAGTGGTGTCATGTGAACATTGACTACATGACACTTCATCATATTTGGGCCTAAGGTAATGCATTGTGGAGTAGCAATTAGATGATGGGTTGCGAGAGTGACAAAAGCTTAAACCCCGGTTTATGCGCTATTCCGTAAGGGATCGATTGGATCTAAAAGTGTAATGTTATGGTTGGAATTTATTCTTAATACTTTTCTCGTAGTTGCGGATGCTTGCGGAGGGTTAATCATAAGTAGGATGTTTGTTCAAGTAAGAACAACACCTAAGCACCGGTCCACCCACATATCAAATTATCAAAGTAGTGAACACAAATTAAACCAACATGATGAAAGTGACTAGATGAAATTCCCGTGTACTCTCAAGAACGCTTTGCTTATCATAAGAGACCGTTTTGGCCTGTCCTTTGCCTCAAAAGGATTGGGCTACCTTGCTGCACTTTTGTTACTACTATCGTTACTTTCTCATTACAAATTATCTTGCTGTCAAACTACTTTGCTACTTACAATTTCCTTACTTGCAGACACTACTGAGGGAGTCCTGGACTAAGGGGTCCTCAGGCGTTCGGCCTGTTATCCATGAGCCGGACTGATGGGTTGTGAAGACATGAAGACCGAAGACTATACCTGTGTCCGGATTGGACTCTCCTTGGCATGGAAGGCAAGCTTGGCGACCGACTATGAAGATTCCTTCTTATGTAACCGACTCTATGTAAACCCTAGATCCCCTCGGTGTCTATATAAACCGGAGGGGATAGTCCGGAAAGGATACATTCATTACCATAGTCATACATGTTAGACTCCTAGGGTTTAGCCATCATGATCTCGTGGTAGATCAACTCTTGTAACACACATATTCATCAATATCTATCAACGCACAGTTCGGGACCCCCTACCCGAGATCCGCCGGTTTTGACACCGACATTGGTGCTTTTATTGAGAGTTCCACTGTGCCGTCGACGAAAGGTTCGATGGCCCCTTCAATCGTCTATAGCGACACTGTCCAAGGAGAAACCTTCCTCCTCGGACAGATTTTCGTGTTCGGCGGCTTCGTACTGCGGGCCAACTCGCTCGGCCATCTGGAGCAGATTGATAGCTACACCCCCGGCCACCAGGTCAGATTTGGAAGCTTGAACTACGTAGCGGATATCCGTGGAGACTTGATCTTCAATGGATTTGAAACCACAGCGATCATTCCCCCTCGCTCCGAGGAACATGACTTAAATCTGTCATCGGATCACATCCAGGAGATGGTCCCTGTTGCTGCAACGGCCTTAGAACCAGAGCAGATCGTGCCATCCGAAGCCACAGAGTCCGCGGCGTTGGATCCGCACACAGACTCGTCACGCTGCGATATCTGCGTCAATGGAACTCTGGATTCGTCTCTGGCTATAAATTCCGGACCATATACGCTTGTGGACACCGAGCTAGATCGGTTATCGATCTTCGAATTCGGTGCCGCAGACGTCTTTCAGCACTCACCTTTGGGCGATGTGTTAAACTCTTTAAAGAACCTATCATTCACGGGAGACTCGCAGCCAAACTATGTCCGGTTCGAACTTGGGGCTGACGACGGAGAATTTTGTTTCCCACCCGCCACCCGCTTCATAGCCACTATCGAGGACTTAACCGACATGTCCACTCCTGGCTCCGCAGACATTGATGGTCCAGACGACGATGTAGATAAGGAGCAAGGCCAAGATCCGCCAGTCTTCGGACGCAAGACGGACACCCCTTCACATGATGTGTACATGATCGATACACTTAAAAATCCTCGCAGCAAAGACAAGGGAGATCCAGTTAAATTCCTGAGTCACAGTCTAAGTTCCGGCGCCCCAAGTCACACCGCAGCAACAATGGCACTGGAGAAAATAGTACTTCGGATGGCGCCGAAAGCAATGAAGACCCTGTGGGAGCAACATTCGAGCAGGAGGAATAGGAAAATGGGCAAGCCAGCCCCGATGAACAGGCCCTGCCCAACGACGGATCGGAGGACAACAACTACCTTCCGCTCTTCGAAGATGAGGAAAGCCTCGGCGACGAAGACTTCATCATACCCGAAGAGCCCCTCGAATAGGAGCGCTTCAAGCGCAGGCTGATAGCTACGGCAAGGAGCCTGAAAAAGAAGCAACAACAGCTTCAAGCTGACCAAGACCTACTCAATGACAAATGGACCAAAGTCCTGGTCGCCGAAGAATACGACCTCAGTGGCCCAGCCAAAAGCTACCCAAAGCACAGATCACTCTACCAGTCTGATGACGGGGCGTTGGAGCCCATACCATCGTCACACAACACGGCAGGTCATCGACAACTCTGTCCGGATAAAAAGGAAACTCAAGCCGAACACCAGACTGCCCCACCATGCCGTAAAGGCAGGAACAACGCAGGCCACGATTACCCAGATAACTTGCAGAAGGACTGGAACAATAGAGCAGGAAGCGCAAGAACGATCTACGGATCATGAAAACATGCTTCGACACACAACAACGGCTACCTATTCGGACATGTCACATCTCATCGCAACTAGGCCGAAAACAGCAATGGGACTCCTTCGGAGTTACGCCGCAGTGTGGCCCAACATAGAGGCGCCACACACCCGCTTTGCTTCACTGATGAAGTAATGGATCATGAATTACCCGAAGGATTCAAACCCGTCAATATTGAATCATACGACGGGACAATCGATCCTACAGTATGGATAGAAGATTTCATCCTCCACATCCATATGGCCCGTGGAGACGACCTCCACGCCATTAAATACCTCCCACTAAAACTAAAAGGACCAGCTCGGTACTGGTTAAACAGCCTGCCTGAAAATTCCATAGGCAGCTGGAAGGACTTGGAAGAGGCCTTCCTCGATAACTTTCGTGGAACACATGTCCGGCCACCGGATGCCGATGACCTAAGTCACATTGTCCAATAGCCGAACGAATTAGCCAGGGAGCTATGGACCCGGTTCTTAGTAAAAAGAACCAAATTGTCGACTGTCCGGACGCGGAAGCCCTCATGGCTTTCAGACACAGCGTCTGGGACGAATGGCTCGCACGCCACCTTGGCCAAGAAGGACCTAAATCCACGACAGCTCTCACTGCTATGATGACTCGCTTTTGCGCGGGAGAAGATAGCTGGCTCGCTCGTAGAAGCAATAGCGCCAGAAACCAGGGAACCTCCAAAATCTGAGATGCCAATGGCAAGCCACAGGGAAGCAAAAACAACAGTCACAATGACAATGAAAGATCAGGCGACACAGCGGTCAACGCCGGATTCAGCTACCCCAAGCCCGACCAGCGGAAGAAGCCATCCAAGGCGAACCGAGATGAACCATCCAACCTGGACAGGATTTTGGACCGACCCTGCCAGATTCACGGCCACCCCGATAAACCAGCTAATCATACCAACAGAAACTGCTGGGTCTTTAAACAGGCCGGCAAGCTCAACGCCGAACACAGGGGAAGGAAGCCGCCAAGCGACAGGGATGACAGAAAGGTTCACCAATGAAAAACCGGAGGTCTGAAGCAGTCTCCACCCGATGATCAACTACTCATAGAATGGAAATAGCCGCCCGGCTTCCGCCGCCCACTCCGTACACCTACAAAGTTTGTACCGCGCATACATCATTACGCACTCAAGATACCATGGGCATCGGCGGAAGCACAATACGGACAAGCATGCGAGAACTCCAGTAACTTTTTCTATATATAATTATTTATTTCCTTTTTTTATTTTCCTCTTTCGATATCCTTAAAAAAAACAGGTGACGAACAGTTTAAAAATTGGAAACTGGCTCTATCGGAGTTCGGATCCGTACACTCACCTAAGGGGCTATGTCCATCAAGGATTCCCCGCCGAGGACTGGCGGCACAGACGTGCGACAGGAGGTCCAAAATAACTTTTTGTAGACCGCACTCTCCGTCTTTCGAGCCTGTACTATGCATGTTCCTCCGCCTCCAACCTCGAGCATGTCAAATAGCCCGGGGGGGATGGCTTTTATATAATCATAAGCAATCATTGGCATATCACTCAGTTACCAGTAAACAATATCCGAACTAATCATCCGCACGGTTTTCCTGACAAACATGGCTCCTACGGTTATTTCACAAACCTACCTTGGCCTAATCTGCTAGGGGCTCGGTGTGGGAACAAATGAGCCGCCAGTAAAAGTCCAAACAGCTCTATAGCATACTTCGGCGTTGCAAGTTTGGCCTTATATGCATCAGCTCCGAATCATTGTCTTGGGTCAATAGTTGGGTTGCCCGGCTCCTGTGCTTGCTACCGTACGTTCCGCTCTATCGGCTAGGTTAGTAAAGGGAGAACTACTGCATTTGTGCCCTGGTCTAAACCGGACGAGCACCTCAGTAGAGAAAGCTGAAAACTGACTGTCATGATGCGGCGTGAGCTGGTCAAGCACTTGACGACTTATCGGAATCTTTAGCGATTCTCCGTGTCACACGAGGGATCTTTTTCAGATCAAACATGTAAGTCACCATACGCCGCATACATACCAGGGGCTATGCCGTAGCCCCACCATAAAAATCCTATGGCTAAGTGAAAGTGTTAACGCCTTATAGTCTGATTGCCTGGTTCGCCGCATTATCACCTCCTTCATGGACCAAGACGTTGGATAAAGAGTGATTAAATGCTTTTCCGAACACCCCCGTACTTCCTATGGGGGGGCTGAAGCCGACGACTGGAAAACTTTCAGATTATATCAAAATGGCCGCACAGGAGGAATTCAATCTTTCGAGCAAAACATAAATAAATTAACTAGAAAATTATCTTTTACAATTTTCACTTGAACATTATGTCTTTCGAGCACTGACCCTCTACAAAGAGAGCGGCCTCTAGGACATCCTCAAAATAATGTTCCGGTTCTGGACGGCCCTTGCCTTTGGGTGGACGCTTCGTCGCAACATCGATGGCTTTCATCTTCCCCTAGAACGTCTTGACTCGGGTGAAAACCATCCGTGCACCCTCAATGCACATTGACCGCTTCATAGCGTCGATACGCGACACCGCATCAACAAGCCTTTGCACTAAACCGAAAAAGCTGTTTGGAGCAGGCTCGGGTGGCCACAGCCGGACTATGACGTCCTTCATGGCAGCACCGGACATCCTATGAGGTTCGGCCCATTGGGACATCTGTTCATTAAGAAACAAGGGGCGCTTTGACGCGCCAAACTGTGACAAAAAAGCTTCTCCGTTGCATATCCATCCCGCGCTTGGTAATACTGCGCCGCATTGGCAGAACTCTTCAGCAAGTCCAAGAACTCGTCCGGAGAACTCCATACTTGGTTGAGCTGGACAAAGTTCGGGTTGCCGAACTTAGTTTGCAGCAGAAAAGGCTTTCCAGCCGCAATCTCCCTCGCATGTCGAACCTCCTCACGGGTCGCTCTGCATTCCGACCGCGCTCCTCTTGCCTCTTGCAAGGCCTTCTCCAGGTCAGCCGTTAAGGCTTCACTCTCCTTCTCCAGAAATTCATAGCGGCCGGTAGCATTCTCCAGCTCGAGCGTCATCGTGGATATCTTCTCCTCATCTTGGTGCCGTACAGCTCGTTCGGCTTCTAGTTCAGCCGATGCCTTTTCGGCAGCAGCATGGCTACGCCGGGCCTCCTCCTTGGCCCGGGCCAGCTCCGCTCGAAGAACTTCAACAACGGCAGCACCATCTGCAGCCAAATTTTAGCATCACGCTTATACCACAAAAATGTATGAGGATTGCCCCAAATACATACCTTGCGACTCGTCAAGACGCGTATTGATTAAAGAAAGATCATCCCCTGCCACATCAAGCTTTCGCTGCAAATCAACAATCTCCATAGTCCGGGAGGTGGCCAAAGGGGAATCAGCCCGCGTTCAAGGTTTATCAGGTTAGTCCTCAAACGATCGTTTTTCGATCCTCCGTTTTGCTTCCTAGTGGAAGCCAACCCGAGTATCGGGGGCTACTACCTATATACAAGCGTATCTTCTCAAATGAAACATAGCTGAAAACATTATGTTACAAACCTCGAAGCCCTTCAGCAGGCTCATGAAGGCTTCATTTAATCCGCTCTTCGCGGACGAAATCTTCTCAATCACTGTACCCATCAAGGTACGATGTTCCCCCGAGACAGATGCTTTCCGCAACATGTCTCGCAATATATCCGGAGTCTCCGGGCTTCCGGAAATTGGTCCAACAGCACGATCATCCTTTGAAGGAATCTGCTCGCCCGTCTCCAAAATCGCTGTTGGCTGTGAACCGGACAGTCCGGGGCCCTTGTTACCATCAGCCACGAAATCCCGGATGGTCGAAGGTCCACCTTGGGGTACCGCCTCTTCTGTCCCCTGGTCTAAAGGGACCCTCCGCGATGACACTTCAGAATCATCCGCCTTGTTGGGCGAGGAGGTTGGAGGAGGCGTCTCGCTCTCCATCATCTTTGGAAGGAGACTCCCCGAAGAAGAGGATCGCCCAGAAAAACTCTGTGCCGACCTGTAAAAATGCATGAATGCGTTATGGTAACAATAATGGAACATGAATCTATGAAGGTACTCCAAATTCTCTTACGGTTTGGCCAAGGGTTTGTCCCCTTGTTGGAGCTGCTCAACGGCATCATCTTCCGAATCCAAGCCGGTCAACAGTGGCATCTTGCCCTTCTTGGCAGACCACCCCTCCCCATCTTCGGAGGCGGCCCTTTTCCTCCTGTTTGGAGAAGAAACACTGGGTCCTTTCCTGCCTCCGTCTTCGAGTGAGGAAAGGTCGATTTATCTGGACTCAGTGTCTGACTTACCTCCAGAACCAAGGTAATCTTGGGTCTTCTTGCCCTCCGCTGTCGATGCCTGGAACGGCGCCGAAGCCAGCATCCTTGTTAACACAGGAGTAGCTGAGTCTTCGGGAGGGGGAGCCGGACACCTAATCAATTCCACCTTATTTATCCAGCTCTGAAAAAGGATGGTATCGTTGGTTTCTTGCCATTGGATATCTGACTGTAAGGTATTCGGTAAATGTGTACTTACCGGGGTGTCCGGATGGTTATAGTCTAGGCCGACATCTCTGACAGTGTCCGGCCATTGCCTTCGTTTTTAGAAGACTAATCTCCACATTACTTTGGGCGTTGCGCCGAAGAAGTTCCAAAGAGTCCGCGGCCCTTCTAGATTGAACTCCCATAGGCGGAGAGGCCGTCGCTGGCATGGCAGGGTCCGACGAACTAGCATTATATGAACGGCGCTGGCTATGTGGATGTCCCTCTCAATGAGGCTCCGGATGCGACTTTGCAGAGTTTGCACATCATTCATTGATCCCCAATCTAGCCCCTTATTAATCCATGATGCAAGTTGAGTTGAAGGGCTGGGTCGAAATACGGGCACAGTCGCCCACTTGGAGCTACGGGGCTCGGTGATATAGAACCACCCCTGCTGCCACAGATCGGAAGATTTGGCGAAGGATCCTTTCAGCCGAACGGCGCTAGCAAGCTTGCTCACTGCAGTGCCGCCGCACTCAGTCTGCGTCACCTCTACCACTTGCGGCTTCACATCGAAGGTATTGAGCCACAAGCCGAAGTGCAGAGGAGTTCGGAGGAGGGCTTCACACGTGAAGATAAATGTCGAGATAAGAAGAATAGAGTCCGGGGCCAAATCGTGGAAGTCTAGCCCATAATAATACACGAGTCCTCGGACGAAGGGGTTAAGTGCAAACCCCAACCCGCGAAGGAAGTGGGGCACGAACATGACCCTCTCGCCGGATCTGGGGGTGGGAATGACCTGCCCCTCAGCGGGAAGCCGATGATGGATTTCAGCGATCAGGTACCGCGCCACCCGAAGCTTTGCAATGTCTTCCTCCGTGACAGAAGAGGCTACCCACCGGCCTTGAGGGCTAGATCCGGACATGATTGGGGCTGGTGGCGACTGAAGCCCAGGTATTGGAGCTCGGGGTAGCAGGAGTTGAGGAAGAGGCAAGCGTGGAAGAAAAACACGGGTATGTACCCCTGTATAAAGGCTGCAAATATCAAACGTCTCCTCTTGGGCCTAAAAAACTTGCTTGTTTCCAAGGAGTGGTACCCAAGCGACGGTTGGGTTACCCATGTTCGGGTCGATAGGAATCCCTTAAAAAAGGGAGGCACAATCTCCATTTGGATAAAATACGCCAATAATGCCATGTCCTGGGACGTGGGGCGACGGGCCGGCTAAAACGGTTCACAGGCAAAGGCCGGGTAGGCATGGTGTCATATTACCAAAAAGTGGTCGGTGGATTGAACCCATGAAATATTATATCATCTACAGTTGAGCATACAAGACCGGATACAATCATTACATCTGAAGATCAACTAGGAGTTCGGAAGGGGGAACCCACCTTGCAATGCCGAAGATAATCTGTGCGCCGGACCCCTCATCATTGAAGCCAGGTTCAGGGGCTATTGAGGGAGTCCTGGACTAAGGGGTCCTCGGGCGTCCGGCCTGTTATCCATGGGCCGGACTGATGGGTTGTGAAGACATGAAGACCGAAGACTATACCTGTGTCTGGATTGGACTCTCCTTGGCGTGGAAGGCAAGCTTGGCGACTGACTATGAAGATTCCTTCTTATGTAACTGACTCTATGTAAACCCTAGATCCCCTCGGTGTCTATATAAACCGGAGGGGATAGTCCGGAAAGGATACATTCATTACCATAGCCATACATGTTAGACTCCTAGGGTTTAGCCATCACGATCTCGTGGTAGATCAACTCTTGTAACACCCTTATTCATCAATATCAATCAAGCAGGACATAGGGTATTACCTCCATAGAGAGGGCCCGAACCTGGGTAAACATTGTGTCCCTTGTCTCCTGTTACCATTGATCCTAGACGCATAGTTCATGACCCCCTACCCGAGATCCGCCGGTTTTGACACTGGCAACTACCTTACTGAAAACTACTTGTCATTTCCTTCTGCTCCTCATTGGGTTCGACACGCTTACTTATCGAAAAGAGCTACAATTGATACCCTATACTTGTGGGTCATCAAGGCTATTTTCTGGTGCCGTTGCCGGGGAGTGAAGCACCTTTGGTAAGTGGAATTTGGTAAGGAAACATTTATATATTGTGCTGAAATTTACTCTCACTTGTTACTATGGAAAACAATCCTTTGAGGGGTTTGTTCGGGGTATCTTCACCTTGTCCGGAACCACAATTAGCTACCCCTCAACCTACTGCACTTACTGAAAATATTGAATATGAAATTCCTTCGGGTATGATAGAACAACTGCTAGCTAATCCTTATGCAGGAGATGGAACCGAACATCCTGATAGGCACTTGATATATGTAGAACAAATTTGTGGATTGTTTAAGCTTGCAGGTTTACCTGGAGATAAAGTTATGAAGAAGGTTTCCCCTTTATCTTTGAAGGGAAAAGCATTGGCATGGTATAGGCTCTGCGATGATATTGGATCATGGAATTGGAAATGTTTGAAATTGGAGTTCCACCAAAAAATTTATCCTATGCATCTAGTTCATCGTGATCGGAATTATATATATATAATTTTTGGCCTCGTGAAGGATAAAGTATCGCTCTAGCTTGGGGGACGATTAAGTCAATGTTATACTCATGCCCCAATCATGAGCTCTCAAGAGAAATTGTTATTCAGAATTTTTATGCTCGGCTTTCTCATAATGATCAAACCATGCTTGATACTTCTTGTGTTGGTTCCTTTATGAAGAAGACTATTGAATTCCGGTGGGATCTTTTGGAAAGAATTAAACGCAACTCTGGAGATTGGGAACTCGACAAAGGTAAAGAGTCAGGTATTAAACTTGAGTATGATTGTGTTAAATCTTTTATGGATATCGATGCTTTTCAAAAGCTTAGCACTAAATATGGACTTGACTCATAGATAGTAGCCTCCTTTTGTGAATCATTTGCTACTCATGTTGAACTCCCTAAAGAGAAGTGGTTTAAATATCACCCACCTATTAAAGAAGAAATTAAAGAACCGATACCAGTTAAAGAAGAAACTACACTTTTTAATTTTGATCCAGTTGTTCCTTCTGCTTATATTGAGAAACCACCTTTCCTTGTTAGGATAAAGGAACATGCTAAAGTTTCAACTGTGGTTAACAAAAGCTACATTAGAACACCTAAACTTGATGAACAAATTAAAGTAGAACCTAGTATTGCTATGGTTAAAGATCTCTTAGAAGAAGATATGGATGGACATGTTATTTACTTCTGTGAAGAAGCTGCTAGAATTGCCAAACCTAATAAGAAAGATAAACATAGACCTGTTTTTGGCATGCCTGTCATCTCAGTTAAAATAGGAGATCACTATTATCATGGTTTATGTGACATAGGTGCTAGTGTGAGTGCTATTCCTTACACCTTATATCAAGAAATTATGAATGACATAGCACCCGCAGAGATAGAAGAAATAGATGTTACTATTAAACCTGCTAATAGAGACACTATATCACCAATTGGGATTGTTAGAGATTTTGAAGTCTTGTGTGGGAAAATAAAATACCCTACTGATTTTCTTGTTCTTGGTTCCCCACAAGATGACTTTTGTACCATTATTTTTGGTAGACCTTTCTTGAACACTGTTAATGCTAAGATAGATTGTGAGAAACAGGTGTTAGTTTTGGCAATGAGTCTCATGAGTTTAATTTTTCCAAGTTTAGTAGAAATCTTCATGAAAAAGAATTGCCTAGTAAGGATGAATTAATTGGTCTTTGTCGGGGTTCTGGAACGACACCTATGGGATCCCTCGATGGAATCCCTTCTACGGTTGGCGGGGTGTGGGGCTGCACAAAGAGCGGGTCTAGAATATCAACTCGGTGGGATTTTTACCCAGGTTCGGGCCGCAAGTGATGCGTAAAACCCTAGTCCTGCTTTGTGTGTATTTAGTGTTATTGAGCTCTTGAACTAGCTGCGGTGCATGCCTAGTCCAAAAAGTCCGAATCCTTCTTCAGTACGCCTCAGGCCTCCTTTTATATGTCAAAGGGGTTGCCACAGTGGCACACAGGAGGTGGAAAGTATATACAGTGTACAAGTTTATCTTCTAACATCCTAGGACAAATGCATTTAATGCACCGCCTATGTGTCCTCTTGCTTTATCGGGAACGGTAAAGAAGCTCGTCCCGTCCATCGCTGCTTCCCCTTGCTTCGACGCACGTCCAAGGTGATGAGGCATGCAGCGCCACGCTGGCTGGCTGCTGAGCTGGTGCCGTGGCAGGGTCTTCACGAAGATCTGCATGCCACCACGCAGGTGCTTGGCTGGTTGGCGTAGAGGACGCATGCTGCCACGCAGATGCGTGCCTAGTTGGTAGGCTGGTCGCCACGTCGGAACGGGCGCGAGGCAGGGAAGCTTTGGTAAGTGCGGTCCTGGCCTTGGCTCCGTAGGCGGCCCCGACAAGGGTCTTGCCGGGGTCTCGTGGGCGTCCCCGGCAAGGGTCTTGCCGGGGGGGGGGGGCTTGCGAGCGTCCCCGGCAAGGGTCTTGCCGAGGGTCTTCGGTCGTCCCCGGCAAGATCTCGCCGGGGGTCTTCTTCTTCTGTTTTCATCTAGGCCTGCAGGCCTTTGGTTTTCACCAAGATCTGCATGCCACCATGCAGGCACCCCGGGCCTTGGTCTTGACGTTGTCGATGGTTTTATAACTCTTAGGATCAAGGGTGGCGGTCTTGCTGGTGTTGGGCAAGTTGTCCCGGTAAGGCCCTTGCCGGGGCTACGTAGGCCGCCTCGGCAAGGCTCTTGCCGGGGGAAGCCCATCTTGTCCCTTCGCTCTTCATGCTTCTGGCTTGGGCGCTGCCTTGGCAGTCTTGCATCTTTGCTTCCTCTGCCCTGCCGAGCCTGGCCGCAGGTGTGGCTACGACTGACCGTGCACAAGTAAAGGGGTACAGAAGGGCCCCTACTTTTGTACACCGACAGGAGCCCCCGGGCCTGGGCCACACATAAGTGCAAGGTGTTGTTGGGCCAGGCCCAGAACGGTGCGCGGGCACGCGTGGCAGAGTTTTAACTACAGTAATCCCTTCGCCAGTTGCGCTTCCCCACAACCCGCATTGAGTGCGTGACGTGGGGGTCGTGCGTGGAATGACCGCAGCATGCTTGCGTCACCCCGCGGTGTATAGTAAAGAGGCAGCCCGTGTCTTCCCCATAAAAAAGGGAAAACTGTAGGTCTGCTGCTCATTTACTCTCCTCGCCTCTCTCAACCCTGGAACCACCGCTCCATGTTTCCCACCATGCCCGTCTTTTTCGCCACGTACGCCGCATGCATGGCATGAGGTAGGTTGATACGTCTCCAACATATCTATATTTTTTGTTTGTTCCATGCTATTATATTATTTGTTTTGGATGTTTAATGGGCTTATTTATACACTTTTATATTATTTTTGGGACTAACCTACTAACCCAAGGCCCAGTGCAAATTGCTGTTTTTCCCCTATTTTAGTGTTTCGCAGAAAAGGAATATCAAACAGAATCCAAACGGAATGAAACCTTCGGGAGAATTATTTTTGGAAAAACGTGATCCAGGGGACTTGGAGTAGACGTCAAGAAAGAAACGAGATGGCCATGAGGCAGGGAGGCGCGCCTGCCCCCTGGGCGCGCCCCCGCCCTCGTGGGCCCCTCGCAGCTCCACCGACCTACTTCTTCCTCCTATATATATATCCGTATACCCCGAAAACATCCAGGAGCACCACACAACCCTATTTCCATCGCCGCGACCTTCTGTACCTAAGAGATCCCATCTTGGGGCCTTTTCCGGAGCTCCGCCGGAGGGGGAATCGATCACGGAGGGCTTCTACATCAACACATAGCCTCTCCGATGATGTGTGAGTAGTTTACCATAGACCTTCGGGTCCATAGTTATTAGCTAGATGGCCTCTTCTCTCTCTTTGGATCTCAATACAATGTTCTCCTCGATCTTCTTGGAGATCTATTCGATGTAACTCTTTTTGCGGTGTGTTTGTCGAAATCCGATGAATTGTGGGTTTATGATCAAGTTTATCTATGAACAATATTTGATTCTTCTCTGAATTCTTTTATGTGTGATTGGTTATCTTTGCAAGTCTCTTCAAATTATCAGTTTGGGTTGGCCTACTAGATTGACCTTTCTTGCAATGGGAGAAGTGCTTAGCTTTGGGTTCAATCTTGCGGTGTCCTTTCCCAGGCAGGGGCAGCAAGGTACATATTGTATTGTTGCCATCGAGGATAAAAATATGGGGTTTATATCATATTGCTTGATTTTATCCCTCTACATCATGTCATCTTGCCTAATGCGTCACTCTGTTCTTATGAACTTAGTACTCTAGATGCATGCTGGATAGCGGTCGATGTGTGGTGTAATAGTAGTAGATGCAAAATCGTTTCGGTCTACTTGTCGCGGACATGATGCCTATATACATGATCATGCTAGATATTCTCATAATTATGCACTTTTCTATCAATTTCTCGATAGTAATTTGTTCTCCTATCGTAATACTTATGCTATCTTCAGAGAAGCCACTGGTGAAACCTATGGCCCCGGCTCTATCTTTTGCCATATAAGTTTCCAATCTATTTTATTTTGCAACCTTTATTTTCCTATCTATATCATAAAAATACCAAAAATATTTATCTTATTATCTCTATCAGATCTCACTCTCATAAGTGACCGTGAAGGGATTGACAACCCCTTTATAGCGTTGGTTGCGAGGTTCTTATTTGTTTGTGTAGGTACGAGGGACTTGCATGTAGTCTCCTACTGAATTGATACCTCAGTTCTCAAAACTGAGGGAAATACTTATGCTACTTTGCCGCGTCACCCTTTCCTCTTCAAGGGAAAACCAACGCAGTGCTCAAGAGGTAGCATAGGTGATGGATGCACGGGATATGGGAAGGCGCGCCATGGCCGATACCCATGCGCCTTTGATTGGCGCGGGGAGGGCGGCCGACGACCTCACTCGTTGCCAACTTAATGAGCCGGACCTGAAAGGGCTCTTCAGAGGCATAGAGCCAGTCTTCAGCCTTCCCTGCTTGGCTATAAAAAGGGGACTCAAGAGGAGGAGGAGAGGCATCCCCTCGCGTCGCCTCCATTCTCCATCCACCACCATGCCAACAGGGCGCGACCGCGGCCATCCTTTTGCAGAGGTGACTAGATCTTCCTCTCGTCAGAGAGCTACGACGGTTAAGGAAGATCTAGCCACCACGTTCGTGAGGGTCCTGGAGATCGACCAGCCACCGTGGCTGAGGCTTCACATGAAGGGGTGTTGCAATGGCGACATATGGGCAAACACAAGGTTCCCCATCTGAAAGGGATCGAGAAGAGGTGTCTAGAGGGGGTGAATAGACATTTAGCAAAGAAAAGTGGCAGTTTTTAATTTCTTCAAGTTGAGGTGGAATATTGGCACATGTTTAAACATTCACAATACATATCAAGCAAGCATGACAAGAGTATATGGGCAGCGGAAAGTAAAGCATGCAACTTTGCAAGAATGTAAAGGGATGGGATTTGAGTTTGCAAACGCAATTGGAGAAACAGAGATTTTTGGCGTGGTTCTGATAGGTGGTGCTATCATACATCCACGTTGATGGAGACTTCAACCCACGAAGGGTAACGGTTGCGCGAGTCCACGGAGGGCTCCACCCACAAAGGATCCATGAAGAAGCAACCTTGTGTATCCCACCATGGCCATCGCCCACGAAGGACTTGCCTCACTAGGGTAGATCTTCATGAAGTAGGCGATCTCCTTGCCCGTAAAAACTCCTTGGTTCAACTCCACAATCTTGACGGAGGCTCCCATGTGACACCTAACCAATCTAGGAGACACCACTCTCCAAAAGGTAATAGACGGTGTGTTAATGATGAACTCCTTGCTCTTGTGCTTCAAATGATAGTCTCCCCAACACTCAACTCTCTCTCATAGGATTGGATTTGGTGGAAAGATGATTTGAGTGGAAAGCAACCTGGGAAGGGCTAGAGATCAAGATTTATGTGTTTGGAATGGAATATCTTGACCTCAACACAAGTGTAGGTGGTTCTCTCTCAGAAAATGTATGATCGAAGTCTAGGAATGTTCTGATGGCTCTCTCCATGAATGAAGAGTGGATGGAGGGGTATATATAGCCTCCACACAAATTCTAGCCGTTACACACAATTTTCCATACTCGGTGGGACCGAATTAGAGAACTCGGTCAGACCGACTTAGTTCATAATGTGACCATTAGGAGTTTCGGTGGGACCGATATGATCAACTCAGTAGGACCGATGTGCTAGGGTTAGGGTAAAGCCTCATCTTGGTTTGACCGATTACACAAACTCGATGGGACCGATTTGGGTAGTAAGTGAAACAGAGAGTTGGCCAAGCAAACCTGGTGAGACCGATTGCATATTTCGATGGGACCGAAATTATTGTAATAGGCAACAGAGAGTTTGCAAGCCCATCTCGGTGAGACTGAGATCCCATCAGTGAAACCGAATTGGTTAGGGTTTCTGGTAGTGGCTATGTTAACAGAACTCGGTGGCGCCGGATAGAAAGTTTCGGTAGGGCCGAGTTTGTCTTTTGGTTTGGGACAAATGTGGATGTGAGAAAGTGGTTGAGGGTTTTGGAGCATATCACTAAGCATTTTGAGCAAGTAACCCATTAAGCAACACCTCATCCCCTTTTAATAGTATTGGCTTTCCTATGGACTCAATGTGATCTTGGATCACTAAAATAGAAAATGTAGAGTCCAGAGCTTTGAGCTTGAGCCAATCCTTTGTCCTCATCATCTTGAAGGGGTTCCATATCCCCTAGTCCATGCCACTCCATTGTTGAACTTTTCTGAAACATACTAGATGAAAACATTAGTCCAACAAGAGATATGTTGACATTAATTACCAAAATCACCCAGGGAGCACTTGTGCTTTCAATCTCCCCCTTTTTGGTAATTGATGACAGCATACATCAAAGCTTTAGATAAAGATATATAGAATGCCAAGTAAAGCTTTGGAAGGACATGTAACATGCATAGGCTCCCCCTACATGTATGCAATCATGTAAATATGGAATATAGGAGCATGTGAATGCATAAGCATGACAGAGTAAGCCATGAGTTACATTTATCTTGGCTATATACATCGGAGCAAATGGTGTGAGTATGGGAAATGTACCTACATGCTCATGAGTCTTTCTTGCAAACAGTATAGACATCAGCAAGAAATGCTCATGCACATGAATGTGATGCATATACTTACCTTGTGGTCTTGAGGTGGCTTTGAGAGAGATGAACATGGGTAAACAAGGTTAGATAACACAGAAACATCTACTAAGTAGAGCAAATAGCAAACCACAAGAGTACCAAGATTGGGATGACATGTAGAAAGTGAATACTAGGTACTCTATTGTATATAGACATGTCCCCAAAAGGTAAATATATGCAATGAATTCAATGAATTCCTTCCCTAGCGGTCTTTCTCCCCCTGAATCTTGTATTGGATAATGGGAGAACATAGGGAAGCAAAATCAGAGTAAAACAGATCATAAACATAAACATGACATAGACATGTATTTTCCCCTCTTAAAGACATGTGACTTCTCTACTCTTGTACACCAAGCATCTGGGGTCTTTGATGTGATTACCCCCTCTCCCTTTTTCTCTCTCTCCCCCTTTGAAGAGAATAAGCTTTGATGTGATCTCTCTCCCCTTTGACATCAATTTCCTAGAAGGGATCTTCTGGAGTGTGAGTCAAAATAGGTTTGGTCCTTGAGTCACAGAGCAAAGCAGCATATAAATTGTGATGCTGGTAGAGGACAAGAATCATCGAGTGGAGCTAGAACGAAATTGCAGGAACAAGTGGAAAATTGTCTTCTCTGCAGTGAAATCGGTGATACCGAGTTGTAGTTTTCGATGGTACCGAATTTGTTCAGTTTGACCAAAAACAACATATCGGTATGACCGAGTTCAACACAGAGAGAACATCTGTCACCTCAGCTCACTAGGCAAATAATATCTCTTAAGGATTTGTAGGGAATTAACTGAAGGATTTGCAATGATTTGGATGCAGAAAATGTAGAACAAAATAGATAAAGGAAAATCTAAATGAAGTTGGGAACAACCATGAAAAGGACAAATGCAAAAACTTAGAAAAAATACTAGAGAACTTTATCTAGAAATGGGAGGTGACAAAGTCACCTATGTTAGAGTATATTGACTGAGGAATCAAGTGAAAACACTTGATCGTAGGTCATACTCATCGTTTAAGCTCAAAATGGGGTTACCATTTTTCATTTAAGTATTTGATGTATTCACATCTTGTTGAGCTGCTTTGACCCATGTCTTGGGGTAAAGCTTCTCTAAGATGGAATGGCATACCTTGGGTGGTGGTGTTGATCTTAGTCATGTAGTTGAACTTGTGTGGGTTGCTCCAGGTTGATGTAGCTCATCAAGAGTTGGGAGCACCACTTGGAAGTGAGTTCATCTACCTACATGGGTTAGTTTTGCAAGGAAGAGTACTTGTGTATCCAAATTGACAATCATGGGTTAGTTTAATGCTTCCTTGTCTTGAACCACCATTGTATAGAGACTTGGTGATGTAGAGATTGCTCAAGATGTGAGTGAGATGCAAACTCATAGATTTAGATTCATCCAAGTATCTACAAGGGTTAGATAGCATGCAAGGGTACAAATATATCCAAGACATATGATTATCATCATAAGAGAAGAGTCAAGGGTTAGTCATAGGCTCATGCCTTGCATGTATCCAAATGGAGTTCCTACTCCAAGTTTGAAGCATCAATGATGTTCAATTCACCTCTCAAACGGCAAAAGACTTTCTCATCAAGCGGTTTGGTGAATATATCCACCAATTTCTTATCAGTATGAACATGTTTAAGATCAATGTCCCCTTTAGCAATATGATCTCGAATGAAATGATGACTAACTTCAATATGCTTTGTTTGAGAATGTTGCACGGGATTGTGAGCAATCTTAATAGCACTCTCATTGTCATAAAGCAATGGAACATGTTTCACATTGATCCCATAATCTTTAAGAGTTTGGGTCATCCAAAGTAATTGAGCGCAACATGAACCGACAACAATGTATTCCGCTTCGGCGGTGGATAAGGATACTGAGTTTTGTTTCTTGGAGGACCAAGACACAAGAGATCTACCAAGAAATTTACAAGTACCGGAAGTGGACTTTCTATCAACCTTGTCTTCGGCATAGTCCGAATCAGAATAGCCAACGATATTAAAAGAGGACCTCTTAGGATACCAAATGCCAAAATTTGGTGTATGTATCAAGTATCTCACTATCCTTTTCATATCCTTAAGATGACATTCTTTGGGGGCCTCTTGATATCGTGCGCACATGCACACACTTAGCATAATATCGGGATGGGATGCACATAGATATAATAGTGAACCAATCATAGAGCGATAAACCTTTTGGTCAACCGGTTTGCCATCCTTGGTCAAGTCAAGATGTCCATTGGTAGGCATGGGAGTTTTCATACCTTTGCATTCTTGCATACTGAACTTCTTGAATAAGTCCTCGGTGTACTTTGTTTGAGAAACGAAGGTGCCTTCCTTAGTTTGCAAACCAAGAAAGAACTTGAGTTCACTCATCATAGACATCTCAAACTTCTCTGACATTAGCTTCCCAGACTTTTCAGTAAAATGAGAGTTAGTCGATCCAAATATTATATCATCAACATAAATTTGGCACACAAATAATTCACCATTAACCCTTTTAGTAAAAAGAGTAGAATCTATTTTTCCAATTTCAAACCCTTTTTCAATAAGGAACTTGGTGAAGCATTTATACCATGCTCTAGGAGCTTGTTTAAGACCATAAAGAGCTTTGTGAAGTTTGTAAACATGATCATGTTTCTTAGGATTGACAAAGCCGGGAGGTTGTTTAACATGAACTTCCTCCTCAATTTCACCATTTAGAAAAGCACTTTTAATGTCCATTTGGTACAGGGTGATATCATGGTGATTAGCATAGGAAAGTAAGATGTGGATGGACTCAAGTCTAGCAACGGGGGCATATGTCTCACCGTAGTCCATAACTTTGACTCGAGTGTAGCCTTGGGCGACAAGATGTGCTTTGTTGCGAATGACTTGACCATCTTCGTCTTGATTGTTGCGAAACACCCATTTGGTGCCAATGATGTTGTGGTTGTTGTCGGGCTTCTCGACCAATGTCCACACTTGATTTATCTCGAAGTTGTGTAGCTCTTCATGCATGTCGTTTATCCAATCCGGATCTTCCAATGCTTCTTCAACCTTCATAGGTTCAATGCTCGAGATGAATGAATAATGTTCACAAAAGTTAGCCAAACGAGTTTTAGAGCGAGTGATTCTCCCGGTTTGAATATCATTGAAGATTTTTTTGACGGGATGGTCTCTTGAGACTCTTGCTCGAACTCGTGAAAGCTTTTGCTTGGGTCGGGGTGGGACATCTTCTTCATCATCTTGTCCTTCTTCTTGGCCTTCTTCATTATTGGCGTTGTTGTTCTCTTGTCTTGGTGGAGAAGAGGGTTGATGAGGTTCATCTTGGTGTACTTCCTCGTTTTCTTCATTTTGGTGCGTCCCACTTGTGGATGCTTCCATATCAACTCTTGGTTCACCTTGTCGTGAGGTAGAAGCTTCCACTTGGAAGGACGAGGTACTCTCCTTCACCTCCGTTTGATGAATCTTGCCAATAGACAAGTCCTGGATTGCTTCCGAAGGATCCTTATCTCCTACATCAATTGGCAATTGCTCTACTTGCGAGCCGTTAGATTCATCAAACTTCACATCTACCATCTCTTCAACCTTTTGGGTGAAATTGTTGTAGTCACGGTAAGTGTGAGAGTTTGACCCATAACCAAGTAGGAAACCTTCATGAGATTTAGGAGCAAATTTAGAACGACGATGCTTATCAAGAATGTAGCACTTTTAGCCAAATACTCGGAAGTATCCAACTTGGGGTTTGTTACCAGTGAGAAGCTCGTATGCCGTCTTGCCGAGCAGCTTGTGAAGATACAAGCGATTTGTTGCATGACAGGCTATCTCAACCGCTTTTGCCCAAAAGTGTTTTGGAGTCCTGTACTCATCAAGCATCGTTCTCGCCATCTCAATAAGGGTTCGGTTCTTCCTCTCAACAACTCCATTTTGTTGAGGCATGTACGTAGCCGAGAACTCATGTGAAATCCCTTCTTTGTCAAGAAAGGTATCCACATTTGTGTTCTTGAACTCCGTTCCGTTGTCGCTATGAACCTTCTTGATCCTCACTTCAAATTTATTTTGGGCCTTCCTAGCGAAGTTCTTGAAGATCTTTTGGACCTGGGATTTATCATCAAGAAAGAACACCCATGTAAATCTTGAAAAATCATCAACTATAAGTAGACCAAATGAGTTACCACCGAGACTCTTGTAGGCATTGGGACCAAAGAGATGCATATGAAGTAGCTCGAGCGGTCTTGTCGTGGTCATAATGTTCTTCACGGGGTGACTTCCTCCAACTTGTTTTCCTGCTTGACAAGCACTACAAAGTCTATTCTTGTCAAATATAACATCTTTTACTCCAAGGATATGATCACCTTTAATAAACTTATCAAGATTTCGCATGCCCATATGACCTAACCTTCTATGACACAACCAACCTTTCAAGGATTTTGCAATTAGGCAAGTTCTAGGTTGAGCCTTTCTAGCGAAATCAACAATATATAGATCACCTCTACGTGTACCGATAAAGACCATTTTATGATTATCTCTACGAAACACTTGGCAATCTAGTTCTGTAAATAGGACATTGAAACCAAAGTCAGCAAGTCTAGATATGGAAAGTAAATTGTAACCAAGAGATTCAGCGAGCATAACATTTTGTATAGAGCTATCATATGAGATGGCCACCTTACCAAGGCCAACCACCTTACCCTTTGAGTTATCACCAAAGGTGACATACTTTCGAGGGCCGCCGTTTTTAGCAAGATCACGAAACATATCTTTGTCTCCGGTCATATGAACGGTACACCCACTATCAAGAACCCATTCCTTTCCTCCAGCCATGTAGCCGCGAAGATTAGCCATCAGACCAAAGTGTCTCATTGCATCATCAAGATCACAGTCACTATCATCATCCTCTTCATAGTATCCATGTTCAACATCGTCATGTGGTGGATCAATTCCTAGAGAGAGTGATTCATTAGAAATATGACCGTAACAATGTTCATCTCTATGAATTCTAATGACTTCGGAAATGATATTGCTAATGATTCCAACATCTCCTTTGGCACTCGTAAGATTAGTAAGCTCAAATAAACAATCACCAAATTTGGGATCATTGGAACTCATCTTACTCAAGGCAATAGACTTATGAAGAATCTCATCTAAGTTTTTCAAGGAATAGTTTGGAAATCATTCCTCAAGAAATCTCCATATGGCGTAGGCACAATCAAGTGAAGGAAAGCTAGCAAGCAAGTTTCTAGGCAAACCTCTAGTGATTAAATTGACAATTCTAAGATTACGGATCATGTCAATGGATTCATCAAGGGTAGGATGCAAAGGATCAACATGAGGTGCAAAAGGGCTAGTAATGTACTTGTTCAAATGATATTCATTGAAAATTTCAAGAATCTCAATTTTCCACTCATGAAAGTACTCTCCATCAAGAATAGGCACTATATGTCTAAGACTCCCCAACATAGACTCATCCATATTCCTCCAATGGTGATTAAACCAAAGCAATGGAGGCCAATGCTCTGATACCAATTGAAAGGGACCGAGAAGACGTGTCTAGAGGGGGGTGAATAGACACTTAGCAAAGAAAAGTGCCAGATGAATCATGAAAATAACAATACGAGGCTTTTGACGAGTAAAGGAGAAATGCAAGATTTGGATCCTGCAGGTGGCGTTTTCCCCGCTGCCAGGCTCCCACCAGAGAGAGATCCAATTTCCGTTTTTCTAGAGCAAGCTGTTATCCACAACCCAACCTTAGATGAGGGAGAAGTTCACGCTTGATCTTTGACCCAAGACAATGGAAGGGAGCTAAAGCCTTCTTCCTTTTTCAAATTCATTTATATGGAGCAAAAAGAGTTTTTAATTTCTTCAAGTTAAGGTGGAATATTGGCACGTGTTTAAACATTCACAATACATATCAAGCAAGCATGACAAGAGTATATGGGCAGCGGAAAGTAAAGCATGCAACTTTGCAAGAATGTAAAGGGATGGGATTTGAGTTTGCAAACACAATTGGAGACACGGAGATTTTTGGCATGGTTCTGATAGGTGGTGCTATCGTACATCCATGTTGATGGAGACTTCAACCCACGAAGGTTAATGGTTGCGCGAGTCCACGGAGGGCTCCACCCACAAAGGGTCCACGAAGAAGCAACCTTGTCTATCCCACCATGGCCATCGCCCACGAAGGACTTGCCTCACTAGGGTAGATCTTCATGAAGTAGGCGATCTCCTTGCCCGTACAAACTCCTTGGTTCAACTCCACACTCTTGATGGAGGCTCCCAAGTGACACATAACCAATCTAGGAGACACCACTCTCCAAAAGGTAATAGACGGTGTGTTGATGATGAACTCCTTGCTCTTGTGCTTCAAATGATAGTCTCCCCAACACTCAACTCTCTCTCATAGGATTGGATTTGGTGGAAAGATGATTTGAGTGGAAAGCAACGTGGGTAGGGCTAGAGATCAAGATTTATGTGTTTGGAATGGAATATCTTGACCTCAACACAAGTGTAGTTGGTTCTCTCTCAGAAAATGTATGATGGAAGTGTAGGCATGTTCTGATGGCTCTCTCCACGAATGAGGAGTGGATGGAGGGGTATATATAGCCTCCACACAAATTCTAACCATTACACACAATTTTCCAAACTCGGTGGGACCGAATCAGAGAACTCGGTCAGACATATTTAGTTCATAATGTGACCGTTGGGAGTTTCGATGGGACTGATATGATCAACTCGGGAGGACCGATGTGATAGTGTTAGGGTAAAGACTCATCTCAGTTTGACCGATTACACAAACTCGGTGGGACCGATTTGGTTAATAAGTGAAACAGAGAGTTGGCCAAGCAAACCCGGTGAGACCGATTGCATATTTCGGTGGGACCGAAATTATTGTAATAGGCAACAGAGAGTTTGCAAGCCCATTTCGGTGAGACCGAGATCCCATCGGTGAAACCGAATTGGTTAGGGTTTCTGGCAGTGGCTATGTCAACAGAACTCGGTGGCGCCAGATAGAAAGTTTTAGTAGGGCCGAGTTTGTCTTTTAGTTTGGGACAAATGTGGATGTGAGAAAGTGGTTGAGGGTTTTGGAGCATATCACTAAGCACTTTGAGCAAGTAACCCATTAAGCAACACCTCATCCCCTTTTAATAGTATTGGCTTTCCTATGAACTCAATGTGATCTTGGATCACTAAAATAGAAAATGTAGAGTCTAGAGCTTTGAGCTTGACCAATCCTTTGTCCTCGTCATCTTGAAGGGGTTCCACATCCTCTAGTCCATGCCACTCCATTGTTGAACTTTTCTGAAACATACTAGATGAAAACATTAGTCCAACAAGAGATATGTTGACATTAATTACCAAAATTACCCGGGGAGCACTTGTGCTTTCACCATCCCTCATGTAATGCTTCTTCATCGGGGTTGGAAAATCTTTGCATGCGCCCACTGCTTGATGAAGGGGCACGTTCTCCACTTCAAATTAGTGGAGAGCGACCTGCTCTCCGTCAAGGTCTTCGGGCGCTCGAGACACAGGTTAGGGTGCTGCGCGGAGAGCTCGACCGACGATGAGAGCTCCTCCTTGAGTGACGGCGACGAGGAGGGGACCAGGCGGGAGGACACCGGTTCCGACTCCGGATGATCGTCGGCGGCAGCGTCGTCATCTGCATCGCCCTCCTCCCTCGGGCACACGCCTTGCCGAGGGCCATCTTCGCCATGTTGTCCATCAGCGCGTTCCCTGTCGCCCTTCTTTGCCTTCACCTGCCGCACTTGGGAGGGAAGGGGCAAGAACGGAGATCATGGGTGTCGGTGTCCAAACCGGTGGATCTCAGGTAGGGGGTCCCGAACTGTGCGTCTAAGGCGGATGGTAACAGGAGGCAGGGGACACGATGTTTATTCAGGTTCGGGCTCTCTTGATGGAGGTAATACCTTACGTCCTGCTTGATTGTTCTTGATGATATGAGTATTACATGAGTTGATCTACCACGAGATCAGAGAGGCTAAACCCTAGAAGCTAGCCTATGGTATGATTGTCTGTTGTCATACGGACTAAAACCCTCCGGTTTATATAGACACCGGAGGGGGCTAGGGTTACACAAGTTCGGTTACAGGGGAGGAGATATACATATCCGTATTGCCTAGCTTGCCTTCCACGCCAAGTAGAGTCCCATCCAGACACGGGACGAAGTCTTCAATCTTGTATCTTCATAGTCCAACAGTCCGGCTGTCCGGAGACCCCCTAATCCAGGACTCCCTCAGTAGCCCCTGAACCAGGCTTCAATGACGATGAGTCCGGTGCGCAGTATTGTCTTCGGCATCGCAAGGCGGGTTCCTCCTATGAATACTCCATGGAAGAGTTTAAACACAAGAATAGTGTCCGGCCCTGAAATATAAGTTCCACATACCACTGTAGAGAGAATAATATTTCCACAAATCTAATCTGCTGACACATTTTGACAGCATGACATCACGCCACAGCTCGGTCATTATTCAAACCGTTTTTCTCAACTAGCACCGCACATATCGCGAGGCGGTTTTCTTGACACGTCTTGTCAACGCAGAGATCGTGTCCCCCTTATTACGAGATTCTCATCAATACGAACGTGGGTAACCCAACCGCGCCATCAATTACGGCGCCTGGGGAATAAGCGGTTTTACCAGGCAAGTGGGGAGACATGAGGATTTACTCTTTTCACCCACGCCTTCTTCCTTTCTTACCCATTCCCGCACACTCGAGGTCTAGCGCCCAAGCTCGCGTTCTTCCTCTCAAACCACTCCAAGCATGTCCGGAGCAGGAGGCAAGTGGATGGTCTCCTCCGTCACGGAGGAGAACATCAAAAAGTTACGGGAAGCCGGATATCTGGCAGCGAACATCACGCACCGGCTGCCAGATGCAGGGCAGATCATCCCTATGCCCGAACCCCATGAGAGGGTAGTTTTTCTTACCCACTTCGTCCGCGGACTGGGATTTCCTCTCCACCCGTTCGTCCGCGGACTCATGTTCTACTACGAGATGGATTTTCACGATCTGGCCCCCAATTTCATCCTCAACATCTCAGCGTTTATCGTCGTGTGCGAGGCCTTCCTCCGCATCAAGCCCCATTTCGGCCTGTGGCTGAAGACTTTTAATGTCAAACCGAAAGTGGTGGTTGGCCAGCAGGCGGAGTGCGGAGGCGCCATGGTGGGAAAGATGCCTAACATCACCTGGCTCGAGGGCTCCTATGTGGAGACCATAAAGGGGTGGCAATCGGGGTGGTTCTACATCACCGAGCCGCACGACTCCAACTGGGTGGCGGCCCCCAAATTTCGATCCAGAGTCCCCACGCGTCTCACCTCCTGGAAAGAGAAGGGCATGTCCTAGGGTTCTTCGGTAGAGCTGACCGGACTCCAGACCTGTATCCAGAACATGATGACCAAGAAAATCAAGCTTGTCAATGTGGTCCAGGTTATGCTCTTCCGCCGGATCCTTCCGTGTCAACGACGGGCATTTGATTTATGGGAGTTTGACTCGGCCAAGCACCAGACGCTGCGTGAGCTCTATGGCATGACACACGAGGACGTCTGGAGGGTGCTGTTCAAGAGCACTGAGATTCCTCCCTCACTCACCGAGGACCGCGGACTCAGCGCAAAGCGCCGCGCCCATCCGTAGGCTTTTTATATCTCTCAGGGTATTTATTTGCCCCGGTTTAGTTATGTGCAGGATCTAAGCTTCCATGCATTAACAGGACTGGATAGAGACAGCGGAGCAGCTTGATTGTCCAGCCCCCCTACCCGAGGATGCCGGCAAAGAAGGCCAAAGAAGGCCACGGGGACCCGAAAGGGTCTCCGGCGCAAGGTTGTATCGGACTCATCATCCGATGAATCCGATGCGCACTCCTCCCACAGAAACGAGGAGGAGGAGGAGAAAAGTTCTCCCCACCCAGCCGGGGGAGACAAGAAAAGGAAGGCCGACCCATCCAGGGAAGCCGAAGGGTCCAAGAAGGGAAGGACCCTCCCTCCGGACTGCGTCACGACGGCCACCGACAGCGGCGATGAGTGGCTACCAAGGGACAAGCCCCTGGCGAAGTCGTAAGTGTCCTGACACCATAGTACTTCATGGTTTGTTATATTGCACTGCCTCTCCTCATGCCGAACATGATTATGCTGTCCGTCCCGAGCTCATCTCAACGTACCCTCGTCGAGCGGCTCTTTGGACTCGTCGGATATGAACAGCGGTTCTCCTCCGACCGCTTCCACCCCTCGCCCTACGGACAACGCCGAGGTGTTGTCTCAAAAGGCACTGAGCCAAGGGGAGGTGGCCCTGGGGGCGCCTCACGGCGACTTCCCGGACCCTGGGTACCAAGGGAGCGAGGCTCCTACGGGCTCCAAGTTTGGGCCCCAGCCGAACACTGCACCGGAACCTCCGATGGTTGCGGACTCCAGCAGGCAGTCCCCCATTAAGGGGGGCCAACCATCCGTGCCGGTTTCCTCTGTCCATCCAGAGGCACCGGACGACTTGCTGGAAGCACTTCGCAGCGCTTCCATCGACGAAGAGCACCGCACTATCATGAGCGCGGTGGTCGAAAAGGTTCAGTCCGCCAAAAATGGACTGACCGAAGCTTGCGCCAGCCTCCTAACAGGCTTTGAGGTAAGCGATCAAAATATAAGAAAATGGTACCGCATAGATAGTAGCCCCTGATGCTCTGTTCAGCATTCAAGAAGAAAAGCTAAATAGAGGATCAAATGATGACTCAGGAATCTAATCAGAATGTATCTATGTGTATGTGCAGGCTTCATTGCTGGTCGCTGCCGCACGTACTGCGGAGGTCTCTGCACTGAAGCAGGACCTAGAGCGGTCCAAGACCGAGCTCAGCCTTACCAAGAGGCAGCTCGAGGAGAAGAAAGGTAAGCAATACCTTTGTCTATATATTAAAAAGAAGTTCGGGTGTAAGGTAATAGGATCATCATGGATTTGTCAGGGGCCACGACCGAAGTTGCGACCCTGAGGGGGGTGTTGGCCAAGGCCGAAGACAAAGCGGCCAAGGAGCGCATTGAACGGGAGAAGCAAGAAGCCCGAGTAGGCGAGGTGCAGCAAGAGCTCGAGGCTCTTGCCAAAAAGCACGAGTCCTTGGAGCTGGACTCTAAGATGCGAGAGTCTGAGCTCGCGCAGGAGCTTGAAAGCGTCCGGAGCGCCAAGGCCTAAGCCCACAAGGCCCTTCAGGAGATTGAGGCGGTGAAGAAGATAGCAGCGAGTAAGGCATTCATTATGCAAAGCAAGCATGTGAAGGAGACTTTCCTTTTTCTTACCCGAGTTCAGAGCTCTCCAGGAGCGTTTGCAGATCTTCCCCGTAGTGTAATGGATGCCGCGGAGTTTTACCGAGCTGAGGAGGGGAGTTCGGCAGAGAGGTTGTCTTGGTCTCAGTATACTGGGACCGAACACCCCGTGCCCTTGAGCAACCAGCTGAAGCAGTTGGTCGAGCTTCACAAGGCGGCCGAATAGGCCATGAGGAGCCTTATAGTCCGGATGTGGCCTGGCGAGCCCCTGTCCGGCAGCTACTTCGGTCTAGTGAGGCGGC
Organism: Triticum urartu; assembly: GCF_003073215.2. NCBI lineage: Eukaryota > Viridiplantae > Streptophyta > Magnoliopsida > Poales > Poaceae > Triticum > Triticum urartu. Next base: position 195,889,312 of record NC_053027.1, on the reverse strand, counting down.
TTGTGGAAGCCTGCCCACGGCTTGAAGTCATAAAGCTGTCCGTCTGCATCGAAGGTGCATGCAGGGCTTTTGCCTGGGCGAAGGTGCACTGGGCGAAGCTGGACGCCGTGAAGCTGGTGAAGGAGGGGCCGCCGGAGGGCAAGGAGCATCGCTGCCCCGAGAACTATTATGAGAGTGTCCTAAAGGGCTCCCGCCTAGTGGTGGATGAGTGTGCCAAGGATGTAATTTTTGAATGAACATGCTCATGTGATCCTGTAATGCGAAACGAGTTTATTTGCGCCATGGGACGCTTTCTTAATTTAAAATATTACCTTCTGTGCGGGCGTTTATAAAATCTAAGAGTTGGCCAGTTGTCGGCTTCTGCCCCCACGTAACTAGTACTGGGTGTTCGGGATAAAAATGAGCACTCTTTACCCCAATTTTGGGTCCTTTGAGGGAGGTGTTCAGCGCAACGAACCAGGCAATCGAACTATAATGCTTTATCACTCTCACTTAGCCATAGAAGTCTACAATTTTAAATTTTGGCGAAGCCCCTGGTATTCGGAGGGCCGAATTTGGGGCGCTATACACGCCTAAGCCAGACAAGGCCGACTCCTCGCCCGAAGCGGAAAAATTCTTTAAGGACTTAGACCTCTCGAACAGCGACCAGTCTCTCGACTTATCATGACAGTCAGTTTTCGGCTTTCTCTACTGAGGTGCTCGTCCAGAAGAACCAGGACACAATCGCAGTAGTTCTCCCACCGCTACCTTAGCCGATATAACGGAACGTAAGGTACCAAAGCATGGGAGCCGGGCAAACCCAACATTTGACCAAAGACATGATTCGGAGCTGATGCATATAATGCTATAAGTTCGGGGTGCCACACTGTCGAAAGTGTTCGGACTTCTGGCACCGTATTATGGGGTAAACGAGAGCCCCTGGCGTACTTACCGTACCCGAACGCACGGGTGTGGATTGTCGTAAATGGACATATAAGGGAGAAAAGAAGAAAAACTTAAATAATGTAATGATAGACTATCGATATGCAATTGTTATTTAAATAATACGTCGAAGCGTAATGGTACAAGCAGTGCAATAAGCAAAAAGCAGGACAATTTGAAATGTCCTATCCCAGGGCGAGCTGCGCATAGATTAGTAAAAAACGGGTATATCAATTATTATTAGAGACCACCTGGGGGTTCCCGTTTTCATCTTAGCTCCTTGCCGCTTTAGTTGTTGCTTCCGGAATGTGTCCGGCAATCCTGCTGCCAGAAAGGGCTTCCAGAGAGTTAGGCCCTGAAAGAGAAAATGAATGATAAAGGTGTACAGCCCCTATGGCGGTTAAGCCACATTGCGGGGCATGTCCTCATCGTGCCCCCACCTCTATCCATGGTATTTTCAGTGCGTAGTTATGTACACACGGCACATATTTCGTCGCTTGACTGGGACTGGGATGGGGGCCGAATTTCTAGGCGAGCTCTGATCGTGCCAGGCGATCCTGTTGCAGCTTGTTCTGGACTCGTTTGAAGGTGTCCGGGGGCTGTGCCGAATCCGTGGTCTGCCTTAAAAGGTTGCTTTGTGCTTCTGCCTCAAGGGCCACAGTGTGCTCTTCCGTGTGGAGTGAGCATTCTGTGTTTCCATTTACTGTTATGACCCCCTGGGTCCTGGCATCTTCAGCTTGAGGTATGCGTAATGCGGCACCGCATTAAATTTTGCGAATGCTGACCGTCCGAGCAGTGCATGATAGCCACTGCGAAACGGGACGATATCGAAGATTAACTCTTCGCTTTGGAAGTTCTCCGGTGATCCGAAGACCACTTCCAGTGTGATTGAGCCTGTGCAATGGGCCTCTACACCTGGGATGATTCCTTTAAAGGTGGTTTTGCTGGGTTTGATCCTCGAGGGATTGATACCCATTTTTCGCACTGTACCTTAATAGAGCAGGTTCAGGCTGCTGCCGCCGTCCATACGGACTCGAGTGAGGTGAAATCCGTCAATGATGGGGTCTAGGACCAGTGCAGCGGATCCGCCATGACGGATGCTAGTGGGGTGGTCCCTGCGATCAAAGATGATCGGGCAAGCAGACCATGGGTTGAACTTTGGGGCGATGGGCTCCATCGCATAGACGTCCCTTAGTGCACGCTTCCTCAACCTCTTGGGAATGTGGGTTGCGTATATCATGTTCACCGTCTTCACTTGTGGGGGAAACCCCTTCTGTCCTCCTGTGTTCGGCGGCCGGGGCTCTTCCTCGTCATCACTATGCAGCCCCTTCTCCTAGTTTTCAGCATTTAATTTGCCGGCCTGCTTAAACACCCAGCATTCTCTGTTGGTGTGATTGGCTGGCTTGTCGGGGGTGCCGTGTGATACGTCTCCGTCGTATCTACATTTCCAAACACTTTTACCCTTGTTTTGGACTCTAACTTGTATGATTTGAATGGAACTAACCCGGACTGACGCTGTTTTCAGCAGAATTGCCATGATGTTGTTTTATGTGCAGAAAACAAATATTCTCGGAATGACCTGAAACTCCACGGAACATCTTAGAAAAAATAAAAAAAATCCTCGCCAAAGATGAAGACCAGGGGGCCCACACCCTATCCACGAGGGTGGGGGGCGCGCCCCCCTACATCGTGGGCCCCCTGTATGCCCTCCGACGCCAACTCCAACTCTATATTTTGCTTTTGGAGAGAAAAAAATCGGAGAGAAGAAATCATCGCGTTTTACGATACGGAGCCGCCGCCAAGCCCAAAAACCTTTTGGGAGGGCTGATCTGGAGTCCGTTCGGGTCTCCGGAGAGGGGGATTCATCGCTGTCGTCATCATCAACCATCCTCCATCACCAATTTCATGATGCTCACCGCCATGCGTGAGTAATTCCATCGTAGGCTTGCTGGACGGTGATGGGTTGGATATGATTTATCATGTAATCAAGTTAGTTTTGTTAGGGTTTGATCCCTAGCATCCTTTATGTTCTGAGATTGATGTTGCTATGACTTTGCTATGCTTAATGCTTGTCACTAGGGCCCGAGTGCCATGATTTCAGATCTGAACCTATTATGTTTCCATGAATATATGTGAGTTCTTGATCCTATCTTGCAAGTCTATAGTCACCTACTATGAGTTATGATCCGGCAACCCCGAAGTGACAATAATCGGGACCACTCCCGGTGATGACCTTAGTTTGAGGAGTTCATGTATTCACTATGTGCTAATGCTTTGTTCCGGTTCTCTATTAAAAGGAGGCCTTAATATCCCTTAGTTTCCAATAGGACCCCGCTGCCACAGGAGGGTAGGACAAAAGATGCCAGGCAAGTTCTTTTCCATAAGCACGTATCACTATATACGGAATACATGCCTACATTACATTGACGAATTGGAGCTAGTTCTGTGTCACCCTATGTTATGACTGTTACATGATGAACCGCATCCGGCATAATTATCCATCACTGATCCGGTGCCTATGAGTTTTCCATATACTGGTTCTCGCTTATTTACTTTCCCGCTGCTACTGTTACAATCACTACAAAATACCAAAAACATTACTTCTGCTGTCTTTACTTTTGTTTCCGCTACCACCACTATCATATTACTGTGCTACTAAACACTTTGCTGCATATACTAAGTTTCCAGGTGTGGTTGAACTGACAACTCAGCTGATAATACATGAGAATATTCTTTGGCTCCCCTTGTGTCGAATCAATAAATTTGGGTTGAATACTCTACCCTCGAAATCTGTTGCGATCCCCTATACTTGTGGGTTATCAAGACCAATTTCTGGCGCCGTTGCCGGGGAGCATAGCTCTATTCTTTGAGTCACTCGGGATTTATATATGCTGGACACTATGAAGAACTTGAAAGACGCTAAGACAACAATTTATGCCTCAACTACGAGGGCAGGTAAGGAACTGCCATCTAGCTCTGCACTTGATTCACCTTCTGTTATGAGTAGGCTAGCGACACCTAGACCTGCTTCTGCTATTCGTTCCGATATGTCGCATGTTATTGATGATGCCACTTCTGCAATGCATGATACTTATGATGAAACTGCTTCTATGCCTGATACTACTGTGCCCCTTGGTGAATTTCTTGATGAACAAATTGCTAGGGCTAGAGAAAAAGAAATTATTGAATCTGAATACGATGATGATAGTGATGATGAAAATATGCCTGTTATCCCTGAGGGTTATCTTTTTGATATGGAATCTTCTGCCGCTATTTTAGCTTGGAGGGATAGATATGAGCTTAAGAGGTTATTAGTTAAATGGAACAAAGAATCACTTAGAGATAAAATGAAACCCGACCTTGCTTTTGCTGCTTCACCTATTTGTGTTCCTGATAAGGATTATGAATTCTCTGTTGATCCTGATATAATTACTTTGGTTGAATCTGATCCGTTTTATGGCTACGAATCTGAAACTATTGTGGCACATCTTACTAAGTTAAATGATATAGCTGCCCTGTTCACTAATGATGAGAGATCGCGTTACTTCTATATACTCAAAATATTTCTGTTCTCATTAAAGGGTGATGCTAAGATATGGTTTAATTCTCTTGATCCTCGTTGTGTGTGTAGTCCCCAAGATATGATTTATTACTTCTCTGCTAAATATTTCCCTACTCATAAGAAACAAGCTGCTTTGAGGGAAATATACAACTTTGTGCAAATTAAAGAAGAGAGTCTCCCACAAGCTTGGGGGAGGCTTCTCAAGTTACTTAATTCTTTGCCTGATCATCCTCTTAAGAAACCTGAAATACTTGATATCTTTTATAATGGACTAACCAATGCTTCTAGAGATTACCTGGATAGTTGTGTTGGTTCTCTTTTCAGGGAAAGAACACGGGATGAAGCTAAAATTCTATTGAATAATATGTTGACAAATGAAAATAATTGGGCACCTCCTAAGCCAGCTCCTGCTCCAATTACTGAGTCTATTCCTAAACCAACTCCGAAGAAGAGAGGTGTTCTATTTCTCAGTCCCGAAGATATGCAAGAGGCAAAGAAATCTATGAAAGAAAAAGGTATTAAAGCTGAAGATGTTAAGAATTTACCTCCTATTGAAGAAATACATGGTCTTAATATACCGCCTGTTGAAGAAACATATGATCTCAATTCTTTATTTATTGAAGAACCTCCTGATCCCGATATCCCGACACAGGTAGTAAAGGTAAATTCTCTCTATAGATATGATAAAGCTGAAGTTCCTCCTACTAAAATTGCTAGTCAGTGCTTGGATGAGTTTGATAACTTTATGTTTAAGCAAGAAGACTTCAATGCTTATTTTGGTAGACAATTAAAAGAAAATGCTTATATGATTAGACGCTTGGGTGATTATATGGCTAATATTAAAGGTGAACTTAAACTTGTTAGCAAACATGCTTCTATGGTTACTACTCATGTAGAACAAGTACTTAAGGCTTAAAAAGAAGTGCTTGATGAAATGAATAGTAAGAAAAATGATTATGCTGTTAGAGTGGCTACTAGAACTGGTAGAATGACTCAAGAACCTTTGTATCCTGAAGACCACCCTAAGAGAATCGAGCAAGATTCTCAAAGAAATAATATTGATGTTCCTAGTTCTTCTAAAAAGAAGAATAAGAAAAATGATAGAACTGTGCAAACTTCTAGTGAACCTATTGCTGAACCACCTGATAATCCAAATGATATCTCTATGTCTGATGCTGAAACACAATCTGGTAATGAACATGAACCTAGTGAAAATGTTAATGATGATGTTCATGATGATGCTCAACCTAGTAATGACAATGATGTAGAAATTGAACCTGCTGTTGATCTTGATAACCCACAATCAAAGAATCAACGTTATGATAAAAGAGACTTTGTTGCTAGGAAACATGGTAAAGAAAGGGAACCTTGGGTTCAGAAACCCATGCCTTTTCCTCCAAAACCATCCAAGAAAAAGGATGATGAGGATTTTGAGCGCTTTGCTGAAATGATTAGGCCTATCTTTTTGCGTGTGCGATTAACTGATGTGCTCAAAGCAAATCCTTATGCTAAATATTTGAAGGATATCATTACTAATAAAAGAAAGATACCGGAAGCTGAGATTTCCACCATGCTTGCTAATTATACTTTTAAGGGTGGAATACCAAAGAAACTTGGAGACCCCGAAGTACCTACTATACCTTGCTCCATTAAAAGAAATTATATCAAAACTGCTTTATGTGATCTTGGAGCCGGTGTTAGTGTTATGCCTCTCTCTTTATATCGTAGACTTGACTTGAATAAGTTGACACCTACTGAAATATCTTTGCAAATGGCTGATAAATCAACTGCTATACCTGTCGGTATTTGTGAGGATGTGCCTGTTGTGGTTGCAAACGTTACTATTTTAACGGACTTTGTTATACTTGATATTCCCGAGGATGATAGTATGTCTATTATTCTTGGAAGACCTTTTCTTAATACTGCAGGGGCTGTTATTGATTGCAACAAAGGCAATGTCACTTTTCATGTTAATGGTAATGAGCATACGGTACACTTTCCTAGGAAACAACCTCAAGTTCATAGTATCAACTCCATTGGAAAAATTCCATCGATTATAATTGGAGGTTTTGAATTTCCTCTTCCTACTGTCAAAAAGAAATATGATATACTTATTATTGGGGATGTGCATATCCCCGTTGAGGTAACTTAGTGTTATTCAAAATTTCTCCGGTTTCATGATTATCGGAATGAGTTTGTTAACAAGACTTGATCAACCTTGTTAGTGGATTCTTTTTGATGAGCATGAGATGGATGAAACTAGAAGCACAACCTTCTGTACCCCCTCTATATTTTCTGTTAATTAGTAGAAATAAAGTAAAAATAGTATTTTTCTGTCTGTTTCCTGACTTATCCATGCAATATAAAAATATCCCGAAAATAAAAGTCCTCAGAATGACATGCCAATTTAATATGATTTTTTCAGGAATATTTGAGGATTTACGGTGCAAAAATTACCGCGGGAGGAGCTGCCACCTGGCCACGAGGGTGGTGGGCGCACCCCCCCTTAGGGCGCGCCCCCTGCCTCGTGGGCCCACCGTGGCCCTCCTCCACTTATCCTAGCACCCATCTTCTTCCTCTGTCTCACACAAACCCGAAAAACCAACTCAAGCATGAGTTCCAGCCACTCTTGCTGTGATTTTCGATCTCCTTGCTCAAAGCACCTCTCGCAAAACTGCTTGGGGAGATTGTTCCTTGGTATGTGGCTCCTCCATTGGTCTAATTAGTTTTTGTTCTAGTTCTTTATTCTTTGCAAATTTGTGATGCATAGGTGACCATGTTCTTGAGCTTGCATGTCAAATTTATATGGTTCCAAGTAGTTCTAATGCTTGATATAGGCTCTAGGCACTTGTAGGAGTAGTTGCTATCAATTTTATTGAAGTTGGTTCACATTTGTTTGAAGTTACTAAAAATTTCAGAATTTTTCATAGAAAAAAATATGCTTAGGAAGATGTTCCAAGGTGGTTCTTCTAAGAAGCAAGGACCCAGGATTGCTATGCGCGATGCTGATGAGGATCCACCAAGAGACGCTCCAGTACGGCCTTGCGAATGGCCATCGGAAAATTTTATGGACCGTGCGGGAATTAAAGAAGAATTCAACGCATATTTGCGCAATGCCGGTCTTGAGGATTTTGAGGCTAACAAATGCCCCCAGTATCATGATCTCACAAGTTCATTTGTGAGGAGGTTTGAGTATTCATCTTCGCGTAATTCTCCCTTCAGTCATGTTTGATCTCTGTGACAAATCTTATACCATGGACTTAGAGGATTTCATTTCTGCTTGCAAACTTCCATCATGGGGTAGTGTTAGGGATCACCCTAAATCTGAATTTAGAAACTTTCTTGCTAGTATAACTGTGGGGGAATCTAGAGATATAACGCAGGCTACCATAGGGAGCATTCACTTTCCCGCTATACATTATTTTGCTCTCTTCATCGGTAGATGCATAAATGCTAAGGATGAAGCATGTCACATGTGTGTCCCTGATCTTAGCATTCTTAGGAGTGCTATGTGAGGAGACCAATCTTATCATATGGGAGCCATTGTAGCTCGTAGGTTGTATCATAATAGACATAATGAAGATTTCTTTGGAGGAATTTATGCAACCCACTTAGCTCATTTTCTTGAGATAGACATTCATGAGGGTGATATGGAGTTGCCTCCTGCATGTTTAGATTATAACTCTATGGCTTCGCACCAGTTTGTCGAGAGGCATGAATCAACTCTCTTATATCGTTTAATTTTTGATAAACGACGTGTTTTCTGTATTACTCTCCCTGCCCCTGCCTTCTTTGATTCACAGTAAAAAAGAAGATATGTTATTACCAGAGAGGAGGCAGAAGAGTACGAGAGGAGAGCAGAGGCAGTTCGACTCCACGCTGCAGCTCAGCAGGCGATAACCGCTGCACATCAGTATGATCCCAACTATTCTTCATCGCAATACGACCCCAGCTACACCTACGGGTACCCACCAGGCTATCCCTGGCAATAGACCAACTTAGGCCAAAAGCCTAAGCTTGGGGGAGTACGTATTTCTCACCGACATTACATTTATGTTCACACACACTCATTGCTAGAAGTCGGTGCTCATACTCTTTCACTGTAATATCCATGCTAGTTTATTTTCTTTTTCCTGCTTTCTTCTTGTGTGTTTGTTAAACCTTAAGAAAAAGAAAAAAAAATTAGTAGTAGTTTATTTTTCTGCTGTAGTAGTAATAATTAAAAAGAAAACCCAAAAATATTTTCCCATTCTTCTTTTGCTTGTTGGGAGCTTTCCCGTGTAAATAGTTTTATTTCTTTTCTTTTCTTTGGGGCTTAGTAGGAGAAGGCCATAATTAAATTGTTGAAGTGACTCTTATATGCATTATTGTTGATTTAACCAAGAGCCCATATTGCTTTGTCTTCTCCTGTTTATTGAATCCTCGCAGATTCCAGCTTAGTCCAATGCACGTACACTCTTATTATTATTCACACCGTTCGGTCATGCAAGTGAAAGGCAATTATGATGATATATGATGGACTGACTGAGATGAGAAAAGTTGGTATGAACTCGACCTCTTTTGTTTTTGTAAATATGATGAGTCCCTCATTCTTGATTCAACTTATTATGAATAAACATGTTTGCAATGAAAATTAGAGATCATAGTTGCTTGTGCCATGCTTGATTAACTATGAGTTATAATGGTTTACCTTGTGTGCCAACATGCTATTGAGATGATTATGATGTGGTATGATGGGGTGGTATCCTCCTTTAAATGATTTAAGTGACTTGACTTGGCACATGTTCACGCATGTAGTTGAAACAAAATCAACATAGCCTTCACGATATTTATGTTCATGGTGGATTATATCCTACTCATGCTTGCATCCAATGTTTATTAATTTTAATGCATGTACATGGCTGTTGTCGCTCTCTAGTGTCGCTTCCCAGTCTTTTGCTAGCCTTCACCTGTACTAAGCGGGAATACTGCTTGTGCATCCAATCCCTTAAACCCCAAAGTTATTCCAGATGAGTCCACCATACCTTCCTATAAGCGGTATCTACCTGCCGTTCCAAGTAAGTTTGTATGTGCCAAACTCTAAACCTTCAAATAAACATTCTGTTTTGTATGCTCGAATAGCTCATGTATCAACCAAGGCTGTCCTTATCTTCCATGTTAGGCGGGTTATTCTTAAGAGGAGTGGACTCCGCTCCTCACTCACGAGAAAATGGCTGGTCACCGGGATGCCCAGTCCCATGCTTTATGCAAACTAAATCAAAATTAATTGCAAAAAAAACTCCCCCTGGGACCTGATGTATGTTGGATACACTCGTTGTTTCGAGCAAGTCATGGATTGATGCTTGTTGGTGGAGGGAGAGTATAAACTTTACCATTCTGTTTGGGAACCGCCTATAATGTGCTTAGCATGGAAGATATCGCCATCTCTTAGTTGTTACATTGACAATGAAAGTATATTGCTCAAAATCCAATTTATCTCTATTTCAAAACCGAGCTCTGGCACCTCTACAAATCCCATCTTCCCTCTGCGAAGGGCCTATCCATTTACTTTTATGTTGAGTCATCACCCTCTTATTAAAAAGCACTAGCTGGAGAGCACAGCTGTCATTTGCATTCATCACTATTAATCTATGTTGGGTGTGACTATGATTGGATCTCTTTTACCATGAATTACAATGTCTAGTCAGTCCTTGATCTTTAAAGGTGCCCTACATTTTTGTTTTGCGGTCTCAGAAAGGGCTAGCGATATACCATCTTGTTATATCATATTATGATTGTTTTGAGAAAGTGTTGTCATCCGAGATTTATTATTATGGCTTGCTAGTTGATTATGTTATTGATATGAGTAATTATGAGACCTGAGAATTATTGCAAATGTGGTTAGTTATGATCTCTGCTGAAAACTTGAATACTGGCTTGACATAGTTACAACAACAAGAGCAAACAGAGTTTGTAAAAGTTTTTTTTTCTTTCTTTCAGTTTGTCAACTGAATTTCTTGAGGACAAGCAAGGGTTTAAGCTTGGGGGAGTTGATACGTCTCTGTCGTATTTACTTTTCCAAACACTTTTGCCCTTGTTTTGGACTCTAACTTGTATGATTTGAATGGAACTAACCGGACTGACGCTGTTTTCAGGAGAATTGCCATGATGTTGTTTTATGTGCAGAAAACAAATATTCTCGGAATGACCTGAAACTCCACGGAACATCTTAGAAAAAATAAAAAAAAAATCCTCGCCAAAGATGAAGACCAGGGGGCCCACACCCTGTCCACGGGGGTGGTGGGGCGCCCCCCCTCTAGGGCGCGTCCCCTACCTCGTGGGCCCCCTGGATGCCCTCCGACGCCAACTCCAACTCTATATATTTGCTTTCGGAGAGAAAAAAATTGTAGAGAAGAAATCATCGCGTTTTACGATACGGAGCCGCCGCCAAGCCCTAAAACCTCTCGGGAGGGCTGATCTGGAGTCCGTTCGGGGCTCCGGAGAGGGGGATTCGTCGTCGTCGGCATCATCAACCATCCTCCATCACCAATTTCATGATGCTCACCGCCGTGCGTGAGTAATTCCATCATAGGCTTGCTGGACGGTGATGGGTTGGATGAGATTTATCATGTAATCGAGTTAGTTTTGTTAGGGTTTGATCCCTAGTATCCTTTATGTTCTGAGATTGATGTTGCTATGACTTTGCTATGCTTAATGCTTGTCACTAGGGCCCGAGTGCCACGATTTCAGATCTGAACCTATTATGTTTCCATGAATATATGTGAGTTCTTGATCCTATCTTGCAAGTCTATAGTCACCTACCATGTGTTATGATCCGGCAATCCCGAAGTGACAACAATCGGGACCACTCCCGGTGATGACCTTAGTTTGAGGAGTTCATGTATTCACTATGTGCTAATGCTTTGTTCCGGTTCTCTATTAAAAGGAGGCCTTAATATCCCTTAGTTTCCAATAGGACCCCGATGCCACGGGTGGGTAGGACAAAAGATGTCATGCAAGTTCTTTTCCATAAGCACGTATGACTATATATGGAATACATGCCTACATTACATTGACGAATTGGAGCTAGTTCTGTGTCACCCTATGTTATGACTGTTACATGATGAACCGCATCCGACATAATTATCATCACTGATCCGGTGCCTACGAGTTTTCCTTATACTGGTTCTCGCTTATTTACTTTCCCGCTGCTACTGTTACAATCACTACAAAATACCAAAAACATTACTTTTGCTGTCTTTACTTTTGTTGCCGCTACCACCACTATCATATTACTGTGCTACTAAACACTTTGCTGCAGATACTAAGTTTCCAGGTGTGGTTGAACTGACAACTCAGCTGCTAATACTTGAGAATATTCTTTGGCTCCCCTTGTGTCGAATCAATAAATTTGGGTTGAATACTCTACCCTCAAAAGCTGTTGCGATCCCCTATACTTGTGGGTTATCACCGTGGATTTGACACGAGCGATCCAGTATGCAATCCAAACTGGACGGAGTCAGAGTATTTCTTTTAAATGGCTTTTTCCGCTGACTGGATCTAGAGCCTTTGAATCCAGCATTGACTGCCGTATCTTCGGTGTTATCACCGTTATTGCGGCGCTTTGGTCTGTTACGACGTTGCCTACTGTTAACATCTTTGCTATCCGAAGTGTCTAGATTCCTCGATGTGTTGTTGCTGCGAGCCAGCCAGCTATCCTCTCCCACGCAGAAGCGGGTCATGAGTGTTGTGAGGGCTGCCATAGATTTCGGCTTCTCCTGGCCGAGGTGGCGGGCGAGCCACTTGTTGCAGATTTTATGCTTGAATGCCGCTAGGGCCTCTTTGTCCAGATAGTCTACGATTTGGTTTTTCTTAGTCAGGAACCGAGTCCAGAATTGTCTGGCCGATTCTCCTGGCTTCTGGGTTATATGGCTCAAGTCATCACCATCCGGTGGCCGCACATAAGTGCCCTGAAAGTTGTCAAGAAATGCGTCTTCCAGATCCTCCCAACTGCCGACGGAATATGTTGGCAAGCTGTTCAACCAATGCCGAGCTGGTCCTTTGAGTTTTAGTGGGAGGTACTTGATCGCGTGTAGATCATCAACACGAGCCATGTGGATGTGAAGGAGGAAATCCTCAATCCATATAGCGGGATCTGTTGTGCCGTTGTATGATTCGATATTTACGGGTTTAAAACCCTCCGGGAATTCGTGATTCATAACTTCATCAGTGAAGCATAGGGGGTGTGCAGCGCCTCTATGCCGGCCTATATCCCAATGCAGTTCATACGAATCTTGTCTGCTGTATTCGGCCCAGCCGGATTTACCCTTGGTGTATCCGATGCGACGATCATCATCCCGTGTTGGCGCGCTTGTCCGTGACCCATATATTTACCTTGTGATTTTTGCCTTTCCGTCCAATACATCTCGTAGGTACCTTGTGTTGTCCTGGGCCTTAGTATTTTTGATTGAGTGGCAGCACGGTGCAGGCTGAACGTCAGGCTGAAACGTCTCTCTGGCTCGGCCACGCGGTGGACGGTCAGCCACATCGCACACTGGTGATTGAGGTTTCAATGCTTCCTCCTCGAGGTGAGGTAGCAACCTGCGTTTTGGGTAACTCTTGGATGGGCGCTCGAGTTCACACTCCTCGGCTGCAAGGACTTCGGTCCACCTGTCTCCTAGCAAGTTTTGATCAACTTGAAGCTGTTGCTGCTTTTTCTTCAGGCTATTTGCCGTGGCCATAAGCCGGCGCTTGAAGCACTCTTGCTCGACGATGTTCTCAGGCACGATAAATTCTTCGTCACCGAGGCTTGCCTCGTCTTCGGAGAGAGACATGTAATTGTCCTCCTTTGGTTCTCCATCTGCTGCCCGCTCTGGGGGGCTAGCTTGTTCATCCTCTGGCTCTACATCGCGCTGGAGGGGATTGTTGTTGTCTTCGGCACTATCCGGAGTGTTATTGCCTCCTGTGACGGTATCATTGCTCTTGTTGTGGCGGGACTTAGAGCGGCGCCGCTGACGTCGATGTTTGGGTTGCTTCTTGGAGGGGTCATCCTCTGCTGTCTCATCGCCATTGCCTTCTTTGGGGGTGTCCACCATGTATATGTCATATGCTGAGGTCGCGGTCCAGCGTCCTGTGGGCGGTGGTTCCGGTTCGTCTCCGGCGTCATCGTCCATACCATCGAAGTCCTCGGAGTCGAAGTCGAGCATGTCGGTTAAGTCGTCGATAGTGACTACTAAGTGGGTGGTGGGTGGGCAGCGAATTCCTTCATTGCCCGCATCCCATTCTAGCCAGACATAATTCAGCCAAGGTTCTCCTGATAGGGAGAGAGACCTTAATGAATTTAGCACATCGCCGAAGGGAGAGTGCTGAAAGATATCTGCGGAGGTGAACTCCATGATTGGCGCCCAGTCGGTTTCGACGGGTACGGATGTAAGCGGCTCGGAGTCCATGGCCGGAGATGAATCCAGCGGTTCGGCGACACGGCTCTCGTAAGGGGTGAAGTCAGTATCCGACTCTATCGCTACTGAGAGTGCAGCCTCCATGGCGGGGTCCATCCCTCCTCCCTCGGATGACGCGACTTGCTCCGGATTAATGGCCGGAGTTGTTGCAGATGTGATCTCCCGAACATTGTTCGATGGCAGAGTTACGTCATGCTCATCGCGACTGCGGCGCGTCCAACTTGGGCTCGAAACCGTCGAAGATCAAGTCTCCACGGATGTTGGCCGTGTAATTCAAGTTTCCAAATCTGACCTGATGGCCAGGGGCGTAGCTCTCGATTTTCTCTAGATGGCCAAGCGCATTGGCCCGCAGTGCGAAGCCCCCGAATACGAAGATCTATCCGAGGAGGAAAACCTCACCCTGGACCGCATCGTTATCAATGATCGAAGGAGCCATCGAGCCTTATGTTGACGACATAGTGGAACTCTCAATGAAAGTACCAATGTCGGTGTCAAAACCGGCGGATCTCGGGTAGGGGGTCCCGAACTGTGCGTCTAAGGCGTATGGTAACATGAGGCAGGGGACACAATGTTTATCCAGGTTCGGGCCCTCTTGATGGAGGTAATACCCTATGTCCTGCTTGATTGTTCTTGATGATATGAGTATTACAAGAGTTGATCTACCACGAGATCAGAGAGGCTAAACCCTAGAAGCTAGCCTATGGTATGATTGTCTGTTGTCCTACGGACTAAAACCCTCCGGTTTATATAGACACCGGATGGGGCTAGGGTTACACAAGGTCGGTTACAAGGGAGGAGATATACATATCCGTATTGCCTAGCTTGCCTTCCACGCCAAGTAGAGTCCCATCCGGACACGGGACGAAGTCTTCAATCTTGTATCTTCATAGTCCAACAGTCCGGCCAAAGGATATAGTCCGACTGTCCGGAGACCCCCTAATCCAGGACTCCCTCAACGGGGCACATATCTTTTTTTTCTAAACTTGTAGGCATTTACCGAATTTTAATTTCTAAGTAATGTAATCTCTCGAGCCCATGCTTATGTTCCACAACATCTGTATTTGTATTAGCATTTTAATGAAAAAGACTAGCCTTGCTAGGAACCGGTGCACATATATGTTCATGAAGAGGCAAACTGCCTCTTTAACACAAATAAACGAGTTCTCTCGGCAAGCCGTCTTACCGGTGCCCTTTGCGCCTGCGGGAGAATCACATCTGTCGGGTTACAGACAAAGGGTCCATCCCCCCGTCCATCTCCTTTTAGCAAGGGCTACTACGACCACTCCGACCGAAGCAGCGTTCGGACCGGGAATGGGAGTACCCGAGTCTTTCAAAAGAGAGTGGCGAGGTTTTATAATGCACAAGTCACAGGTAACGAACATGGATGGGCAAGTGGTAAACTTTATCTGTTTGGTTTGCCGGGGATCACCGTGCCGAGCGGCCTTCCCAACTTCTTGCCGGAGTCAGGTCCTTAGCGGGATCGAGTGTCCTTGCCATGGCTAGAAGGAAAAGAGGGAAAGAGCATGGACCCTTAGCCGTCCGTTAATATTTGTTGGAATCCAAAAGTAGTACAATACCCTGGATAAGCATGCATATACGTATACACATAATCATGGAAATCAACATGAAACTGTACATACTAAGGGTTTCTTTCCCTGACTGCATGTAGGGTCTGCACCTGGCTTTGTACATAGGGTTACATGCCTTGCCAGCAAGGCTAGTACAAAAAGGGGGTTACCGGGGCTCCCGACAACCGCACTTTAGGGGTAAAACTTGCGAAGATGTTCGATGTTCCAGGAATTGCTCACCGGAATGCCATCCTCGGTCTCCAGGCAGACTGTGCCGGGCCTGGTGACTCGTATTACTCGATAAGGGCCTTCCCACTTTGGCATCAACTTGTTTGAATTCTTGGCGGATTGGATCCGCCGAAGAACAAGGTTGCCTGCCTCAAGGCTTCGGGCATGAACCTTGCAGCTATGGTAGCGGTGCAAGGCTTGCTGGTAACGAGCGGCTCGCACAGCAGCCTGAAGACGATCTTCCTCAAGGAGTGTCACATCATCTTGGCACAACTGCTCTTGCTCAAACTCATCATAAGCGAGCACTCGAGGTGACCCGTATATGAGTTCCGTGGGGGGAACTGCTTCTGCCCCGTATACCAGGGCAAAGGGTGTTTGGCCAGTGGCTCGATTTGGTGTCGTTCTGATCGACCAAAGAATAGTTGGCAAATCATCAATCTAGCGCCTTCCGCACTTGTGCAGCCTGTCAAAAGTTCTGGTTTTGAGGCCCCACAACACTTCCGCATTCGCCCTCTCAGCCTGGCCGTTGCTTCTGGGATGAGCAATAGAATCAAAACAAACCTTGCCACCGAGGTCTTGAATGTACTGCATGAAGGTGCGGCTCATGAACTACGTGCCGTTATCGGTGATGACTCTATTTGTCACAACGAAATGGCAAACTAGTCCCTTGAAGAACTTGACGGCTGATTGTGCTGTCACCATTCTCACCAGTTCCACTTCTGGCCACTTTGTGAACTTGTCGATTGCGACGTACAAGTACTCAAAGCCACCATTCTCACCGGTTCCACTTCTGGCCACTTTGTGAACTTGTCGATTGCGACGTACAAGTATTCAAAGCCCCTGACAACACGGGGAAAGGGGCCCAGTATGCTGAGCCCCTAGACCAAAAATGGCCAGGAAAGAGGGATTATTTGAAGGGCTTGGGCTGGCTGATGAAGCTTCTTTGAACGGAACTGGCACGCTTCACACTTGGTTACTAGTGCAGTTGCATCCTGGAGAGCGGTGGGCCAAAAGAAACCTTGCCGGAACACTTGCTGGCAAGGGCTCTCGATCCTATGTGGGAGCCACATATGCCTCCATGTATCTCTGCCAACATCACCAGTCCGTCCTCCCGAGGAATGGACTTCAGTTTCACACTGTTCAATCTCCTTCTGTATAGGGCATCATCCACAAACTGGTACATGCTGGACCGACGGGCTACTTTCTCTGCCTCTTCCTGTTCCTCAGGGAGTTCCCATTTTTGGAGGAAACAGACGGTGTGCTGCGCCCATGCCGAGGCCTGGGGCTCGACGGCAAGGACTAAAGGCTCGTCTTCGGCCGTAGGGGTAGTTGCCTCTAGCTCCTGGGAGCTCAGTGGGAAAGTACTTGACAGGGCCTGCCTTCCTTCGCTTGTTCCGTCCTGCTGATGACTCAACGGATGGCTGGGTCAATTGAAGCACAAAGGTACATGGTTCCACAGGCAACTTGAGGGCAGTGCGTTTCGATAAGTCATCGGCAATGATGTTCTCCGCTCGGGAACATGCTCCGCTTGCAGACTGTCAAAACACTCTTCCAACTTCCACAGCTCATCCACATAAGCCTCCATCACCGGGCTCTGGTAATCCTTGTTGACTTGCTTTACGGCGAGCTGCGAATCACCTCTGATGATGAGCTTCTTGATTTCGAGGTCTGCCGCGATCCTGAGACCGACAAGCAATCCCTCGTACTCTGTCGTGTTATTTGTTTACTTTTCCCGGGGAAAGTGCATATGGACTATGTACTTGAGGCGCTCTCCGGTGGGTGCGACTAGCAGCACGCCAGCACCAGCACCTTGCAGTGAGAAAGCTCCGTCAAAGTACATGATCCAATCACGGCTCGTCTCCTTGCCGGGAAGGGCAGTTTCTTGAACTTCTTCGTCTGGCGTTGAGGTCCATTCCATGAACTCTGCCAAGGCTCGGCTCTTGATTGTTGAAGTGCTTTCAAATTTGAGGCCGAAGCTTGACAGTTCCAACGCCCACTCCACAATCCTCCCAGTAGCATCCGGATTGTGCAAGATTTGTTGCAAAGGGAGGCGGGTAACGACGGTGATCTCATGCGCTTGGAAGTAGTGACGCGGCTTTCTCGAGGCCATAAGAAGGCCGAAAAGTAGCTTCTGTATGCTAGAATATCTTGATCTAGCCCCCCTGCAAGAGGGAACTGACAAAATAAACCGGGTGCTACACCACCTTCTTCTTTTGTTCGACTTCGCCCGCTTGCGCGGGCTCCGTCTTGCCGGGACCAGGCTCCGCCGGGGGTTCTGCCTTGCCGGCATCAGGCCCTGCCGGGGAGAGAGCTCCGCCTCATCATCCAAAGGATCTGCTGCTACCGTTGCTTCTTCCTCAAATTCTCTCTACGCCACTAGTGCAGCACTAACCACTTGATTCATTGCCGCTAGGTATAGCAGCAATGGCTCTTTCGATTTAGGTGCGACTAGTATTGGCATGGAGGAGAGGTACTTCTTCAAATCTTGCAACGCTGCCTCTGCCTCCGGAGTCCATTTCATTGGACTTGCCTTCTTCAAAACTTTGAAGAAGGGGAGGGAGTGCTCACCAAATTTGGAGGTGAACCTACTTAGGGCGGCAACATAGCCGGCAAGCCTACGGACGTCTTTGACTCGTCTTGGTACCTCAATCTGCTCAATTGCTTTGATCTTGTCGGGATTTGCTTCGATTCCACATTGAGACACAAAGAACCCAAGAAGTTTGCCGGATGGAACGCCAAACACACACTTCTTTGGGTTGATATTGAGGTTGATCTTTTGTAGGTTGGCAAATGTTTCATCCAGATCTTGCACGAGCGTGGCCTTGTCTTTGGTTTTGACTACTATATCATCCATATAGGCTTCCATATTTCTATGCAGTGGGGCTCAAAACCAATTTGGACCGCCCGGGCAAATGTCGAACCCGCGCTCTTCAACCCGAAAGGCATCCATACGAAACAATACGTACCACATGGGGTGATGAACGCAGTTTTCTAGTCGTCTTCCTTCATCATGAAGATCTGGTGGTACCCTGAGTAGGTGTCGAGGAATGACAGCAGGTCACACCCGGCAGTGGAGTCCACTATCTGGTCAATGCATGGTAAAGGGAAAGGATCCTTTGGACATGCCTTATTGATATCTGTGTAGTCAATACACAGCCTCCACTTCCCATTTGCCTTACGCACTACCACTGGATTGGCCAACCATGTGGGGTGGAGCACTCTTCTGACCAAGCGTGCCGCCTCCAACTTCCTGATCTCTTCGATGATGAACTCTTATCACTCCAAAGCTTGCTTTTTGACCTTCTTCTTGATGGGTGGGGATAGACAGCAAGGTGGTGCTCAATCACCTCACTGGGAACGCCGGGGATGTAGGATGCTTGCCATGCAAACACATCGACATTCGCCCGCAGGAAGGCGACGACCGCGCTTTCCTATTTGCTGTCGAGGGTGGAGCTTATGGTAAATGTTCCACCCATGCCATCCTCCTTGACAGGCACCTTCTTAGTTTCTGGCGGGGTCGCCTTGGACCTCTTGCCCCCGTTGGCGGAGCTCTCTGGCATGTCCTCAATGGTAACGCGGCGCTCCGAAGAGGCACGTTTGCCGGAGGAGGTGTAGGATTCCTTGCCGGGGTCGGAAGTCTTGCCAGAAGGTGCCTTGCCGGAAGAGGCAGAGGTCTTTCCGGTTTTCTTCCCTCCCCGGGCCTCAGCGGCAGGAACAGGTGTCTTGGCGGCAGCCGCTGCAACTGCCTCCCGATAGAGTTGGTTGGCGCAGATAAGCGCATCCTTCTTGTTGGAGGGGACGGTGATGATGCTCATTGTCCCGGGCATCTTCAACTTGTTGTAAGCGTAATGTGATGCCGCCATAAACTTGGCCAGTGCTAGGCGACCTAGGATCCCATTATAAGGCAAGGGGATCCTGGCAACATCAAAAACGATCTTCTCCATCCGATAGTTCAGCCCGCCCCCAAATCTGACGAGCAACGTGACTTTGCCCTTCGGCTGACTCCTCCCCGGATTGACCCCTTGAACATGCCCATCTCCTCGAGATCTCCATCAGGGATCTGCAGCCTTTCGATCAAAACGGGCGAGATCAAGCTTAGACCGGACCCACCATCAACTAGTATTTTCGTCACCTTGAGGTTGCGTATTGTTGGGGAAGCCAACAATGGCAAACACCCGACCGCAGTTGTGCGGTCAGGGTGATCCTCGGTGTCAAAAATAATAGGCGTGCTGGACCACTTCAGTGGCCTCTGGCGTCGAACAATGGCTCCGCCGCAGTGACTTCACGTGCCCACTATTTCAGTTGGCGGTGAAAGGTATGCAGCGAGGCGCCACCGTCGGCGCACATGGCCTCCGTAGTTTTTTGGAACTCGTGCTCGCCGGACTCGTTGTCCTCATCATGATCATCATCTTCCTGCTTCTTGTCTTAGCCCCGAGCGGGCCTCTCTTGTTGATTATCCTTGTCACGACCGCCTCCTCGACCACCATGCTTCTTGCCGGACCCCTCAGCACCATCCCGGCCCTTCTCCTTGTCGCGCCTCTCATATTAAGCTTTTTGCTTCTCTGCAAGTAGCTCAACCTGTCGGCAATTCTGGAGGTCATGGCCTTTGGTGCGGTGGATCTTGCAGTACTGCTTGTCGGAGCCTCCTGGCTTGTCGGCAACCACCAAGGCCCGGCAGGTGGCGCACCCGACAACTTCCTTGCTGGGCTCGTCAACCTTGGCCTTCTTGGCGGCGCTGGGGTCGCCGGATTCCTCGAAGGCTAGCGCGGTCTTGCCCCTACGCTTCATGTTGCGGCATCGACCCTTCTTTGCCGGGGCGACGACGTCTTCGTCTGTGGATTTAGTTTCCACACCGGCATCTTTGCCGGGGTACGTCCTTCCTTCTTCAGCCCGAGCGCACCTATCGGCCAGAACATACAACTCGGCTACATCCTTAACCTTGTTCATCGCGAGCTCCGTGCGCATCTTGTGGTTGCGCACATTCTGATGGAATGCATTGATGACAGCGACAGGATGAACATCTAGGATGTTGTACTACACATGGCTGAACCTTTGTATGTACTTGCACAGGGACTCGCCGTCCTTCTGGGGGATGACATGCAAATCACTCGCTTGGAGAGGAGCTTGGTGGCCTCCGGTAAAGGCGCCAACAAACTCGTGGCACCAATCCGACCAAGAAGAGATGGAATCCACTGGCAGGTGCATCTACCATGAGATGATGTTGGGCTTAAGTGGCAACGGGAAATAATTGGCAAGCACCTTATTGTCGCGAGCCCCGGCAGCTTGCATCGCGATTGTGTAGATGCTGAGGAACTCCGAAGGGTGAGTCTTGCCGTTATATTTTTCGCTAACCTCAGGCTTGAGCGTGCGATGGGTGGGCCACTGGAACCGCCACATCTCACAGGTGAAAGCTGGACAACCCACATCATAAGGTAGGTCTCCGGCACCCCCCGACGCTGGGCGGTCCACAGCGGGTCCCGCACGCCTATCTGACTAATGGCGTGTGTCTCGCCGCCGCTCGATAGTGGTCCGAGCGTCTTCCTGATCTCACTCTTGAAGGACTTGACGTTGGTCGCGGCGGGTGTCGGTGTCAAAACCGGTGGATCTCGGGTAGGGGGTCCCGAACTGTGTGTCTAAGGTCGATGGTAACAGGAGATAGGGAACACAATGTTTTACCTAGGTTCAGGCCCTCTCTATGGAGGTAATACCCTACGTCCTACTTGATTGATCTAGATTAATATGAGTATTACAAGAGTTGATCTACCACGAGATCATAATGGCTAAACCCTAGAGGTCTAGCTTGTATGGCTATGATAATGTGTCTCCTCCGTACTAAGTCCTCCAGTTTATATAGACACCGGGTGGATCTAGGGTTACACAAGGTCAGTTACAAAGAAAGGAATCTACATATTTAGTCGCCAAGCTTCCTTCCACACCAAGGAGAGTCCCATCCAGACATGGGTGTAGTCTTCGGTCTTCGTATCTTCACAGCCCATCAGTCCGGCCCATGGCTAACAGGCCGGACGCCCGAGGACCCCTTAGTCCAGGACTCCCTCAGTAGCCCCTGAACCTGGCTTCAATGACAAGGTATCCGACGCATAGGCCTATCTTCGGTATTGCAAGGCGGGTTCCTTCTTCCAAAATCCAAAATAGTCTTCGGATGTATCACGTGTCCGGACCTGTAACACACACCACACACAATCGCAGAGAGAATATAATTTTACACGAGCCCAATCCGCTGACAACTTTTCGTAACATGACATCACATTGGTCTGGTCATAATTTTGAACCATTTTTCGTCTACCGCTCTGCGTTTCGAGACGCGGTTGCCATTGGCACATCTTGTCAAAGCAGAGATCGTGTCCCCTTATTACGGGATTCTCATCAATACGGGCGTGGGTAACCCAACCATGCCGTTTACACAACCCTTGGGATTAGGTGAGTTTTAAGGCGAGTAGGAAGGCGTTTGACATTCATGACCTTTATAAGGGGATAAGGATTCTCCCTCACTAACCCCTGCCTTCTCCTTCCCCTAACCATCCATTCTTGAGCTCCAGCGCCGAAGCCCTAGCTTCCATCGCCGGAGAAAGCACTCCAACCATGTCCGGGTCCGGAGCTGGTCGCAAGTGGATGGCCTCCTCTATTAAGAACAAAGACATCAAGGAGCTCCGAGAGGCCGGATACCTGGCCATGGAGATCGCTCATCGTCTCCCGACCGAGGGATAGATCGTCCCTACCCCAGAGCCCCATGAGATGGTTGTGTTTCTCACACATTTTTTCCGCGGGCTGGGATTCCCTCTCCACCCGTTTGTCCGCGGACTGATGTTTTACTATGGGATGGACTTTCATGATCTAGCCCCCAACTTTATCCTCAACATCTCAACATTTATAGTCGTTTGCGAGGCCTTTCTCCGTATCCCACCTCACTTCGGCCTATGTCTGAAGACCTTCAACGTAAAGCCGAAGGTGGTGAGAGGCCAACAAGCAGAGTGCGGAGGTGCCATGGTGGGCAAGATGCCCAATGTCACATGGCCCGAAGGCTCGTTTGTGGAGACGGTGAAGGGGTGGCAGTCGGGGTGGTTCTACATCACCGAGCCGCGCGACACCAACTGGGCGGCGGCCCCCGAATTTTGATCAGGAGCTCCGCTGCGGCTCATCTCCTGGCAAGAGAAGGGCCTAACATGGGGTTCTTCGAGCGAGCTAACTGGGCTCCAGACGTGCTTCCAGAACATGATAACCAAGAGAATAAAACTTGTCAACGTGATTCCGGTTATGCTCATTCGCCAGATCCTTCCATGCCAACACCGAACTTGCTATTTGTGGGAGTTCGATCCGACCATGCACCAGACGCTGCTAGAGCTCTTCGGCATGACACACGAAGACATATGGAAAGTGCTCTTCAAGGCCGGCGAGACACCACCGCTTATGACCGAGGATCGCTGGCTCAGCTTAAAACGCCAGGCTAATTCGGTAAGTTCTTTCATGTTTTCAAGGTATAGCCTTTACTGACATATTCTGAGAAGGAGTCTAAGCCTTCCTATCAATTTTTTAGGCCTGGATCGACATAGCGGGGCAGATTAACTGTCTGGCTCTGCTGCCCGAAGACCAAGAGACCCCGCTTCTGACAAAGATGCTGTCTCTGGCGCCTTATGATATGCCGGAGAAGAAGGCCAAGAAAATGGCCAAGGGGGCCCGGAGTGGCCTTCGCCGAAAAGGTGCTTCGGACGTGACGTCCGAAGACGGGACTCGCTCTTCGGCCGCCGAAGATGACGACGAGGAGGAGGAAGAAAGCGACTTCCCCCTAGAGGGGGAAGGAAGAAAAGGGGGGCCTCCCCAGATTTGGAGGCGAAGACACCCAAGAGGGGGAAGGGCTCCCTTGCGGATGACTCCGCGTGGGATGTTGATAGCAGTCCGGAGCAGATGCCCCGGACCAAGCCTCGGGCCGCCTCGTAAGTACCAAAAACCTTATGACGTTCAAACGTCTGGCCTTTCCATTTTGTAATATTAATATGTTTAAATTATGCCATCACAGTCCAGCCCGCGACAGCTCCCAGCGATCCTCGACAGAGGGTTCGCTAGATTCAAAGGAGATGGCCAGCGCGTCACCGCCGCCCGCTTACTCCCCCAAGGCCAAGGACGATGCGGAGGTGTTTTCCCGAAGGACTTTCCCGGGCCAGGGAGAAGCTCAGGAGGCGCCAGAGGGCGATGCCTCGGTTGCCGGACACCAGCGGGAGCGGATCCCCAGGGAGATTGGTGGTGAGGAGGGACGTGTTCGGTCCGGCCCTCAGCCGGACTCGATTTCGGAGACCGATGCGGCTCCTGAATCCGACACGCAACCTCCTTCGAAAGAATGGGGTATGCGTATTCCGCCTGTGACCCCTGTCCAACCCGGGGCACCGGATAGTCAGCTGGAAGTGCTGTGAGGCGCTTCCATTGTGGATGAGCACCATGTCCTAACACTACAAAAAAAAGACACATCCGTGACATTTTGGGCCGAATGAATTTTTTTCTATCATACTTATGACACTTCTATGACAATAATTGTAACAAAACATGGTATCATCATAGATGTGGTGGGGTCCTCCTTCTATGACAAAAAATCATGATAGAAAATGGTCTTTTCGTCCTGGGCGGGCTGGAGATGCAGCTGCATGACATTCTTTGGGCCGTCAATGATGGAAAAACTATGGTAGAAGCGAGGGCGAGGAAACTATCGGGGTGTTCCCGGTTATGGTGGGTGGTCGGGGCCGAGCGATGCGCGTTTCTCTTGTATATGCACGCGCGTGGGTGCGAGGCGTTGGGCTCTAACTGAACCCGAGCGAGGCGTTGGTCTCTAACTGAACCCGAGTGATTGCACTGTAGGCTATGCGTTACTGAACCCGAGCGATCGATCGATGGCTGTTAACTGAACCCGATCGAGCGATTCCTTCGCTACTGCTGCTAACTGAAGCCGATCGATGTTGCGTCTGGATGAACCAGTGAGCGTTGCTGGGGGGGGGGGGTTGGATGAACAGTTCCCGGTGGGGGTGGATGAACAGGACCCCGTGGTGTTGCCTCTGGATGAACAGGACCCCGATCGATCGAGCCGGTTGGGGCTGGATGAACAGGACCACCCCGTGGAGGGCAGGATCAATAGTAGACGGTGGAGGGTTGGATGAATAGTACTCCGTGGAGGGGTGGTTGAACAGGAGCCCGTGGAGAGGGCTGGTTGAAAAGTAGCAGGTGGAGTAGCGCGCGGTGGAGGCTGG
Source organism: Triticum urartu (assembly GCF_003073215.2). Lineage (NCBI taxonomy): Eukaryota > Viridiplantae > Streptophyta > Magnoliopsida > Poales > Poaceae > Triticum > Triticum urartu. The sequence continues at coordinate 195,864,348 of NC_053027.1, read as the reverse complement.
ATGAATAGGAGCCCGTGGATGAACAGTCGCAGGTGGAGGCTGGAGGAGGTCGACGGTGGATGGACAGTAGCCCATGGAGGCTGGAGGGGGTCTACGGTGGAGATGAACAGTATCCCGTGGAGTCCCGTTTTGCGGTACGCAACACCCCTCCCGATGAACAGGACCCCCGTTTCGACCGTAGCGCTCCAACAGAAGTCCTTTTCGTCCGTTTTGCGGTATGCCACACCCCTCCCGATCAACAAGACCCCCGTTTCGACCGCAGGAGGTCCATTTCCTCCATTTTGCGGTACACCAGACCCCTCCCGATGAACAGGATCCCGTTTCGAACGTGGCCGGTCGAACACAAGGCCGTTTCCTCCATTCTGCGGTACGCCAGGCCTCGTTTCCATCGGTTGTTCCGTCCAAGCCGGTTGGCTCCCACGCGTTCCGTTGCCTCCCGATGAACATGACGCATTCCGTTGCCTCCCCATGAACACGACGACGACACAGTTTCTCCGTTCTGACCCAGCCATGTACACGAGCCCTGGCCGTACGTACGCGCGAGTAGGCGTTCGAGACCCCTCCCGTATGTACGAACATGGTCGTATTTACTTTCTTGCACCCTGGCCGCTGTACGTACGTGTACATGCTACGTGTGTGCCTCTACTACGACACGTGTGCGCCTCTACATCGACCAGTATGTACGTACATGTTCGCGACCAGAATGACAACACTATGTAGGCTTCGACCATGTGTGTGCCGACTGTCAGGCACTTCCTTGCGTGCGAAGATGTAGCTGGTGGGTCCTAGCAGTCGGGGGAGGGGGGCGAATCATTTTTTTGCCTGGACACACTTCCTTGTGTGCGAAGATGTCGCTGGTAGGTCCCAGCAGTCGGGGGAAACGTTTTTTTTCACGAAATACGGTCGCCCGTCCGGTGGGTCCCTGTAGTCAGGTGGAGGAATCATTATTTTCTGCGTAATAAGGAGGCACTTCCTTGCTGCGGCCATGGACTCAGCTGTCAGCCTCTCCACGTACAGTCCACGTCCGATGGAAGCCGTTCCTTGACCACGTTGACCACGCCGCGCCGAGAGCACCACGGCGGTGGACGACGGCGAGGCCTAGGAAGGGAACGACGCGGAGCCGGTGAAGACGCGGCAGTGGATGACCACGCATAGAGGAGTATGAGGGTTCGCTGGTTCGCTGCGGTGTGAGGCTGCCATCGCCGCAGAATAACAGGGGGTGTGGGTGAGTAGAGGGATGGCTTGCCCAGCGATGGGAGTAGTAGGGGGCGGTGAGGCCTCCGTGGCATCGCAGCCGGCCACGGGAGGCAGGAGCACGAGGCACGACCGACGCTGCTTTGGGCGGCTGGAGCAAGAAGACCAGAGGTTGAAGAAGCACTACGGCTGTTGATGGACATCGTACGGTCACTGGATCTAGAATTGTTCATCTTGACTAAGTTGACAAAGCCCTCCGTCCCCGTCAACTTAGTTGGCCCACAAGTCAGCCTCCCACTGTTGTGGGTCCCAGCTAGCAGGGGGTATTCATTTTTGTGTCCGTAATAAGGAGGCACTTCCTTGCGTGCAAAGATATAGCTGGTGGGTCCGACCTGTCAGCAGTGGGAACGTTTTTCACGAAATACAGAGGCCCTTCTGGTGGGTCCCAGCTGTCAGGTGGAGGAATCATTATTTTGCGCGTAATAAGGAGACATTTACTTGCGTGCGGCCGTGGACCCAGCTATCAGCCTCTCCACGCACAGTCTACTTCAGATGGTGTCGTTCGTTGACCATGTTGACCACTCCGCGCCGAGCGCATCCAAGGTGGTGGACGACGGCGAGGCCCGGATAGCAACGAGCCGGAGATGGGAAGACGCAGGAGTAGAGTCAGAGAGGGAGAGGTGTCTGAGGGTTAACTAGTCCTGGTGCGGTGTGGTTCGGCAGTCGGTGGAGAAGAACAGGAGGTGTGGAGGGGTGGAGGGATGGCCTAGCCAACAGTGGAGTAGCGCTTCACAGCGAAGCGTGCTAAGTAGAGCTGCTAGCAGCAGGAGGCGGGAGCAGGTGGTCTCGGCGGCGCTGGAGGAAGAAGACGAGGGATTGAAGATGGATGCTGATCGTTGGATGTAAATCCAATGGCTAACGATGTCAGAATCATTTGTTGACTAAGTTGACAATGACTTGCATTGGCTTCGACCTATTGGCCCACATTTCAGCCTCCAAAAATGTGGGACGTATTCAACCCATTTTTTCAAAATTTATAGTCTTTTTTGCGGGGTATAATTGATAGTCCATTTGATCTTTTTTTTAAATTACAGTCCATTAGCTGGGCTGGGTGAACAAATAATGTAGCATCCATGCGGCCCATTTATGTTTTTCCTAAAAAATTACAGGCCATTTGCACTTTCTCGAAATACATGATTTTGCCGGGCTTATTCTAATTATAATGTTGGGGTGGGCGCAGCAATGTTATCAAAAAATAAACAGAAGCTGAGCATTTTATATGTATATATATAATAAGTGATTTATTATTACATTGGTCCTTAAATCTTACCAAGCTTTTGTACACAATCACCAGGATTTTCGTTGCCAAAAAAATCCAGGATTTTATTGTTAAGAAATTATTTTTATAAGTTAATAAGATGTGGGATATTGTTTTCTTACATATGTAAGTATCTGTTAAATATATGATGACAATAACAATAATATATAATAACATATAAAATAATTTAAATATATATAATATAGTTAGAAGGGAAACATAAGTTGGACCAGGCGTTCCTATTCTTATATAGAAAAATAGAACAGACCTCTGCGTTTTCTTCAAAAAAAAATACATAAATTGGGCTGCCGATGTTTCAAGAAAAATAAAACCTCGGATGGGAGGTCCATAGGCCAGTCGATACATGACGGCCCTCAAGAACATACAAACAGGCCTATGGACCTCCCATCCGAGGTTGTGGGTTGCGCATGTTAGAAAAGAAAGCCTAGAGGGGAAGCCCAAAACCCAGCTGATACTTGCTGCCCCAGTGATAATAAATGATACCTGCCAGCTCCCCGACTTCGTTGTGAATTTATCTCCTATAGTAGCTACATTGAAGCACCTAAAAATGTAACTATGTTGACAAACCCGTGGGCCCCAACGTCAGTATAGCATTAGGAGGAAGTATTTTTTCGATGAGGCACTTGCTTGCGTACGGCCATAGACCTGGTGGTTCCCGACTGTCTGCCTCTCCACGTACAGTCCTCTCCAGATTCCTCTCATTTGTTCAGCATGTTCACAACGGCAGACAACGGCGTCGCGGCGAGCGCACAAAGGCGCAGGAGAAGATCCGACCACCTGAGGAAGTGCCTTATTAGTAACGAAACAACTAAACTAGCCCAGTGGCCCAGTGACACTACCTGACAGCTGTTCCGCCCGGGTTCGATTCCACCTACGCAGAGAAAATATCTCCAAATTTTTTGCCTCTGCCTTTATTGACATGTGGGTCCCAATTGTCATCTACGCACACCATGTCCAACACTTGCCAAAACTTTGTCCCTCGTTTTCTCTGTTTTCGCACACTCGACATTGTGTGGGCATCTTGAAAATAGCATATCTTTTTGACTATGCGTCATATGAAGATGTGCTATGCATGAATGTTGATCAACATGATGTTAACTGGCTGGTAGTCCCAGTTTCGACCATGAGTAAAACTTCCAGCATGATGTTAACACTGTTTGAAAAGGCCGTGTTAATATAAATGCTCTGCCTCTGAAAGTAGCAGTTTCTTATCTGAAACTGAACTTGGAGTTTCTTATCTGAAACTGAAACCTGCAGTTTCTTCTTTGAGAATCACCTGTCAGCGACCGAAAGGCAGGGGAACCTCTCCTCTCCATCATCTCCATTCCAAAACCACCGTCTCGCCTCTCCCTCTTCTCCATTTCAAAACCACCCCTCTCCTTTCCATCATCTCCATTCCAAAACCACCGTCTCGCCTCTCCCTCTTCTCTATTGCAAGACCATCGTCTCTCCTCCCATCTTCCAAAGCTAGCACCGGACCACTCAGAAGGACATCTATGGAGGGGATGCAATAGCGAATCAGGCAGATCATCGGTGGCGACCAAGCAAAGTTAGCCAGGTTGAAGGAGATCCTTACTTGGTTTGATAATGAGTGGGAGATTTCAAGGACGGTGAGGGCCATGTGGCAATGCATGCGAAAGAGCAGGACGACGGCCATGAGGGCGGCGATGTACTCCTCGGCGGCAGTCATGCCACAGTCCTTCGTGTTCATCGAGTATCTCCTCTGGGCGATGGAGCAGACAAATTCACCCGAGGCAAAAGTCAGGCGGAGGTGGTGGGCGTAGAGGTCGAAGGTCGAGCACCCAGAGGATAATGAATCAATCGAGTACGGTGTGCCGTTCGTGAGGGTGCAGAGCCAGCCAGAGCCACATGAGTATTCGTTCTCCCACCGCAAGAGGAGGCCGGATGGCGCGACGTCGCTTCCCCGCTGTTCTCCATGGTTCCCTTGACGCTCGCCGCATTTCAACAGAGTCAGTAGGGTTTAAGGTAAGCTTCGCACTAACCTAATCTTCCATCTGCTCATGCTTACAATCAGTGTGACAACTAATAAAAATCATGCTTACAATCAGTCTTCGAGTACTACGCCAATCACCCTAAAATAGCTCTGGACCTTTGGGTCAAAGTTGTGACACTGTGTACAAATAAAGAAAAATAGATTGGTGCTTCTTTCAGAAAAGAGTACACCCCTAGAAAACTACCAATATAAGCCACTAGTATTTTTTAAGTCTAAGTTACTAGTATTAGGTTAGAGGATTTGCTGGCGAGAACGATCCATCCACGGTGAGAGCCACACATCCCACTGATGGTGGTGGATGCCAATGCTTAGATGGAGCAGGGTTGGTGTCGGTAATTTTTACTTGGCACCTCGCACTCTGCATATATGCCGGTTCCATCCATATATTTGTGCAGTTCCACCAAAATGCAACTAAATAACCCTGTTTGCACAGATAATGAAAAGGCGTGATTACATTATAGTGGCACTAGTTGATGAAACATACACTAATAAATAGAATAAAATATTACATCATACTGGAAATCGACCCAAGTCTTCCCGATACACCTTCTGCCAGTGATGAACATCAGTGTACATCGGTAGTACAAGGAGGGGCCTTGAGACATTCAAATCTCTATTTTTGTGTAGATCAACTAAAATTAAGCACCCTAGTTTGCAGAAAGGCTTAAACATTAACAATGGGACTAGTTGATGAAACATACATTAACAAAGAGAAGCACTTTCTTTATCTACATTGGAAATGAAATGATAGAGAGGACACTCGCGCTATTTTAACTGTATTATTACTTCATTTTATCAGTGACACTAGGGTCGAGCAGGTGGCACACGAGGTGTACCGTGCGTTGCAAGGATGAAGGCCGGGGGTGCTTAGACTGGGATGCTGAAGCTAGCTGTTTCAGTCCCTATCTTCCCCCTGATGTTTCTGTGGTAGCATTTGGGTTGTAATCCAAACTTGGTGGAGCTGGTGCTGCGTCCCCCTACCGGCCTAGCTTATGTGGTGAACTTGTCTCCTGCTAGTACTCAGTATGCAATGAGGAAGAAGGGGTGGGAGGCCCTCCCTCGCCAGCGATGCTTGGGGGAGAATGGCAAGCCACGCTGATCGGGACGTACCAGCAGTGGGTAAGAGCCATCGCCGAGGATGACCGCATGAACGTTGCACCTTCTCACCTTCCCCGGCGGAGAGGATCCGGCTGGATCTATGACCAGCGGTGAGTAGAGAGAGAGTGTGGCCACCACTGTCGTGTTTAGATCTGGAGAGGACGAGACAGTGTGAAGAGAGCAACACTAGCAAGCAAGCGCGGAGGCTCCTGCCTATATAGTGGAGTAGTAGTTTTCTTTTGTCTACCAGCCGGAGCCGGCTTGACCTCGGTAATGACTGTCGAGAAGTTGTCATGCATGTGCCCCGGAGGCGCAGTTGTCGTCATTTTGATCTAAAGCACCGGGTTATAACATATAACACAAAAAATGCCACATGACAAGAAATCATAACATCACTGCCCAAAGGAGACAAGATGAATCCTGACGGACAAACTAGACAAGGATCAAAGCTCAAATTAAAGATAAACTCGTAGAAAAGGGGTCCGTCGATAGATGTCCTAATTAACATAGCCGGCTTGACCTAGATGGCAGCCGAGTAGTCTTCGTGCATGTGCCCCCAATGACTAGCCCAACTCAGTTGTCGCTGTTTAACCCTCGCAGTGATCCGAAGAACATGACACCTAATTTTGCGACATGACAAGAAACCTTTTTTAGATTTCTCACAAGAACTACAACCCTATACAACACATCCTGCATGATATGTAGACGATAGCCAATCCAGGCGTGTCTGCTGGAGTCTGGTCACATGCATGGACAAACTGATCTTCTGTGTCTTGCAGGGATCGTCCAGGTACCAACGTATGTACTTCTATTAACTCACCCGACTTGCGGGGTCGGGGAGTGTGCCTATGGTCGGTTCTCAATTGCGGTCCCACATGTGTGTGCAAACGCAATATGACGCGTGTTCCATTCGGAGAGCGGCGTGCCAGACCGACCGACCGTCTGGGGTGCGACACGAACGCGATGGGCGTGTTGTATACTCCGTACATGTGTACCGCCGTTTTCTTGAGGCTTTGCTCCATGGCGCAATCCATGGATACAAAATTAGTATACTGTACTATTTGAAAGTCCAGGGCAGGGCATTTCCCGCGCGGTAGGCGGGGCAATTTTGCCTATTCGCTTCGATAGAGACATGAGAAGATTAGGGAGTAGGCTGCCGCAAACGTAGGGCTGTGTGATTTGACAGTGAGTTACTGCTGGACAGGTGGGGCCCGGTGATTTGACTAGCCATTATCATTTTAACTGCGGCGCTATGACCGGCTTGAGTCTCCCGATTCCTGACCACCTCCATACAGGTGCCTCTCCTGATGCTCCAGCATGTAGAGGCTGGCTCTTGCTTGGGAGCCCACTCCGCCACTTTTTCCTTGCCTCTTTCCCCCAGATATGCAAAAATGCCATGCAAAGCGGGCTTATAGCCCACTATTGTACTTGATCCTATAGGTGCTAAGCCTGCCACATAGGCATAAAGTCTGATGTGGCATGTTAATTAAGAAGAGAGAGAGACTAGTTTGGTGACCCCGGAAGAAACGGTGATAAGCGCGTGTAGATAGATGAAGCAAACTTAGCAACAAAAAACTAAGCACCTATGCATTGGGGACTTCAGTTGCTAAGCCATTTAATGCCCATAACACCTCATCTAAGCACCATTTCATTGGAAGAGCTCACTCCTTTGAAAATGCAATAAATACTATGAAGAAAGAGATAGATAGAAGTAAACAAAAAAATACTCTTATAGCCAACCTTATAGCTAACCTTATTGTACGAGTGACTAAGTGATGACTATGTATGACATGCCAACATCAGATAGCCTAACGGACCTTGTTAAATCTCCAAGGGCGCGACCGCGCGAGCGAGGCGGCGGTCATGGTAGGCGCGACCATAATAGGGGCTGCTGGAAACCCTTGGATCTGAGATCGAACAGTCGCATGCTAAGTTGTTGAAAATTTGTAGAATAACCCTCCAGGATAGGATATTCACCCATAGGTCTAGAATCACGCCATGCAACCGTTCGATCTTAGATCCAAGGGATCTCAGAAGCCCGTATCATGGGAGAATGGAAAGCTTCGTATCAGCTGTAATCTTCCCGACGCTTGACATGACATCGAAAGCCATTTAATTGGGCGTCGAGTAGACATGACATCTAATTGGGCCCCATAGTACTGTGCATGAATCCATTTATCCACCATGCAAGCCACTACCCTTCCATTTGCATGCGCCCCCACTCGACATTTTTACAATCAATAGACCGCTCCTAGTCGTCCCGTCCTTTCACATTACGGCAGTTCCACTAATTCTAACCCTCCTCCCAAATCCATGGCGTCCCAAATCTCCATGATCGGTGGTGAGTACAAGGTTAGAACCATCACCGGCGATGAGTTCTACGTCATCTACACCCGTTCTTTCGCAAAGGTCAAAGAATGCCTTTCTCGCTTCAAACGCATGTTCAAAAACTCAAATGATGAGTGGGTCTTTGGGCTAGATGTTGAGTACACCATAGTCCTAGGAAGCGAGAAGAATCTAAAGGAGGCAGAGAATAAGAAGCCCGCCGTGATCCAGGCTTGCGTGCATGACTTATGCTTGGTCTACCACATATGCCATGCCGACGTTGAGTGACAGGATTTTAAGAATTTCCTCAAGGATGGCCGAGTCAAATTCGTTACTATAGACTTTAGGAACAACAAGGAAATCCTGGGTCAGATAGGGCTCATTGTAGGCGACCCCTTCGACCTCCAGAAGAAAGGGCTGGTGCCCTCCCGTGATCGGCCTTCAATGCTGACCCTGGCAGGAGCCATGGTTCATCCTTCGTATGGTACACTGAAGAAACCTCCGTTCAAGTTTCATCATGCATGGGAGTGGAATGTACTAGATACAGACCACATCCACTACGATGCAATTGATGGCTACCTTTGTTTCAATATCTACAAGGGTTGGATGAAGAGCAAGAGCCAAGTGTGCGGTTCAAGCAAAGAAGTATCGGCCAAGAGGAAGAGGGACAAGGACGAAGTCGAGGGCGTGGATGAGGAGTCCGAGTAAGGTGGCAGTGCCGTTGCTCATTGTGGTTCTAATGTAGTGTCTACCAAATTAGTTGCTTAGTTTAATTTCAGGTGTGCTTAGTTTTATTTGAGGGGTGTGTTGTGCTGAGCCCCCAGCAGAACTATGTTATGTTTCTTCTCGTTATATTTCGTACATTTCATCTTTTAGTTGGTATAGTACTACCACTCATTTCTTCACATTATATACGTACAATATATATGGCCAACATCATATAGCCAACAGTTTAGTTGTCAAAGAATTTCAGGGTGCTTAGTTTTGTGAAAGAATTCCAGGGTGCTTAGTTTTATTTGAGGGGAGTGTTGTGCTGGAGAACATTAACTTATCATTGTAAGAATCGGCGTATTTTTGTCATGTAACATGGTCAACATGTTTGACGTGAAAATAACAATGTCTAATGGCATTTCTAATATAGGCTGCCTCCCCCCAGATTTTCTTTACAGAGGCAACATAGAAATATAAGAGTGCCCTGTTAAATTTTGGAATTATTCCGGGTTCGTTTGGCCTTTTTATACATTAATTGAGTTTCTGGTCATTTAATGTGCATAATTCAAATTTGAACTACAAGCACATGCTCCCATGCACCAAAGTTGATTGAAAAATCACATGTGTGTCCTCGGGTGAATTTATAGGTCACATGCAAGAAATGGGAATGAAATTCAAACTTCTGGGGATCGTGGTTCGGCCAAGAACATTGAGAAGCTTGGTTTTAAAATTCTTGTAAATCCAAAACACGCCTGAAAATCATGAAACTTGGCATGGTGTCATGTCATGGTACTACCAGGCTGTGGTAACAAATTTTGCAGAATAGGAACAAGTTTTGGTATAAGTTTGTTGCAAACCGGAGCTTCTCTCAAGAAGGCTCGTTGTTCTGAGAGGGAACGTGTCACCTTTGTGTGCATAAGTCAAATTTTAAATGCAAGCACATGCTCCAGTGCACCAAAGCTGGTTAAAAAATCACATGTGTGTCCTCGGGAAAATTTCTAGGTCCCATGCCAGAAATGGGAATGAAATTCAAATATCTGGGCGTCATGGCTCGGCTGGAAACATTGAGAAACTTGGTTTTTAATTCCTGTAAATCCAAAACATGCATGAAAATCATGAAACTTGGCTTGGTGTCATGACATGGCACCAACATGCTGTGGTAATTTTGCTCTCCGATTTATGAAGGCGCACACATTAACAATCAACAAAGTCATTTTGGAACAAGTGTTGTCACGTTACAATCGGTGTCAGTGTTCTGGGAACGGGGGTCCCCAGACTTGCCTACCTGCGGCCTGCGGCGTGGCTCGAGGAGGGGCCCAGCACGGCCCATCTTCATCAACACAGACCCAAGACCCTCGCGAGGGGTCAAGCCTCGTGGGGCGGATGACACGGAGCTTCCTCAGGCACGGCCTCATCAGGCTGGCTCGCGAGGAGGCGGAGAGATCAAGGCGGGGTACCTCATGAGGTGCCCGTGACGCAAGCCATGACGACCAAAGGCGCCAGGCGGGCGCCAGCCGCGCAGTGTCCTCCTTTCCTCTTTGGTGCAAAGGGAGCAAGCACAGGCGAGAGCATCAAGCAAAGGCACCCGTTTCGGTGCAACAAGACCAAGACCAGTCCAACTGCAGGGAGGAAGTCATTGTGGAGCCCAAGCCAGCGTCACCACCAGAGCCTTTGGCAGGCGAGGACCAACTTTAGTCAGGATAAGTGTACAAGATGTTCCCCTTCAAAATGGCCAATTGTTGGTGCCCTTCCCGCTCAATATTTGGGAAGAGGCCCAGGGCCTTTTCCTATAAATAGGACTAGCCACCCACAGGGTAGAGGGGAGATCGGAGATCAGATCGAAATCAGAGAGAGAATCGAGAAGAGAGAGAGAGAAGGGTGACTAGACTCCACCTAGCAGTTCATCCCCCCAGCCAAGAACAGACCCTCGCGAGGCTGTTCTCCTTGTATTGCTCATCATCATCAGCCCAAGAGGCAATCCACCACACCACACACTGGAGTAGGGTATTACACCACAACGGTGGCCCGAACCAGTATAAACCCTATGTCTCTTGTGCTATTCTTTCCATAGCTTAGATCTTAGCGAGTCAGAGGGGTGCAGGTAGGTAGAAGGCAAAATCTCCGCGCGCACCCCACTGTTCGAACCTCAAGGGTCTGCCGGAACCCGAAATCCGACATTTGGCGCGCCAGGTAGGGGTGCGCCGGAATTCGTCTTCCACCACCCCGTTCTCCTCCGACCATCGCGTCCATGTCTGACGCTCGTCGGGCCCGCGCCGAGCGCCAGGCCGCTCTCGCTTCCCGCGTCGCCCAGACGGCTCCTGTCGGCGGGCGTCCTCGCCGTTCCCCGTCACCTGCCGTCAACGCCGCCACCGGCCCGGCGGGGGACGAGCAGCAAGCGTCGTCTCAGCATACGTCCGTGCGGCAAGACGGCCGCACCGCTACTCCCTCGCTCATCCCAGCTGGTTCTTCGTCCCGCGCGCTCCGCGCACCCATGGAGGCTCGAGCTGCGCTCATCGCGGCAAACGAGCTCCTGCGCTACCATCCTGTCGACGACGTCTACGAAGAATGGCTCGACCGCGTCGCCGAGCTCGTCCGCGCCGCAGGGGGCTCTCCTGCGCCGTCCGTTCCGCTGCACCGCACCCCGCCCCGTGCGGGCGACGAAGCTCCGGGGGCGCCCCAGCCGCCCCCTCCTCAAGAAGGCGCCATGGCTCCAAGGCGCGTGGCCCCTGGGCGGAACCCGCTCCGTCAGGTGCCAGCGCGGCAAGAGCAGAGCTGGCAAGAAGTCCCTTGCCTGCAAGAAGCTGCCCGGACGCTCCCTGCTCCAGCACATCGCGACCATGTTCCTGCTCCCGCACGTCAGGACCCCGCGCTGCTCCCAGCCGCAGCGCGTGGGGACATGCAAGAGCCCAAGGCCTCCCGTGGCCACAACAGGCTGCCGTGCCTTCACCACCGAGCTACGCAGCGTCGCGTGGCCCGGCAAGTTCAAGACAGACCTGCCTCCTCGTTACGACGGCACGGCCGACCCTGCGGAGTCCCTCCGGCTCTATGAGCTAGGCATCGAAGCTGCCAACGGAGACAAGAAGGTCATGGCGAACTGGTTTCCCATGGCGCTCAAGGACGGGGCCCGCACCTGGCTCCAGGCACGATCTCCTCCTGGGACGAGATGCGCACCCGCTTCATCGCCAACTTCCAAGGTACTCGCGATCGGCCACCCGCCATGAGCGACATGCGCCGCATCAAGCAACAACCCGGAGAGACCCTGCAGAAGTACATCCAGTGCTTCAACAACGCACGCCTCAAGACTCCCAAGGTGACCGAGGAGGCCATCATCTCAGCCTTCTCCGACGGCGTGCGCGACATCAAGATGAAGGAGGAGCTGGCGATGCATGAAGACCTGTGCACTTCCTTGGAGTTGTTCAACTTGGCAATCAAGTGTGCCAGGGCTGAAGAAGGGCGTCTCTCCCTCCTCGAGCTGCCTGCCGCGGACCCAGAAGAGAAGAAGCCCGAGGCCAAGGATGTGAAGCGCAAGGGGGCTGCCGTGCTCGCGGCAGAACTAGACACCAAGCGGGGCAGAGATCAGCCCGAATCTTCCAAGGGCAGTTGGTACTGTGTGTACCACGACCTCCACACCCACAACACCAACGAATGTCAAGAGCTCTGAGCCGTGCGAGAAGGAAGGATCGACCGTCGCCCCGACCGCGGTGACCGGGGCTATGGTCGAGGAGGAGGAAGGAACGCAGGACGCTGGGAAGACCGCTGCCCGCGCCAAGGGTGGTGCGATCGACCTCGCAAGGATCGCTGACAGGACCCACCTCGCGAGGGAGACTGGAGGGATCAGCCTCGCGAGGATCGCCCGCCAGGCAACGCAAGCCTCCCTCCGCTGCTGCCGCAGCCAAGGAGAAACGGGGACCGCCATCAGGACGAGGGGGCTCGGGGCTTCCAGGAGCCGCGTGCGATCGCCTGCATCCTAGCGGAGCTCAAGCCCTAGCCTCTCAACGCATATTCAAGCAGTTCACCCGCAAAGTGAATGCAGTCCTCCCCAAGCTCGAAGCCACGCGCCCTCTCAGGTGGTCGGCGTGCGCCATCACGTTCAGCTCAGCAGATCAGCTCAAGTGTGTGGCCACAGCCGGAGTCCTCCCGATGCTTTGTTCCCCAATCATCAGCAAGATGGTGGTCACCAGGACCCTCATCGATGGCGGTGCGGGCCTCAGCGTGCTCTCGGTTGAGGCCTTCAACCTCCTCTGCATACCCCTGGAACGACTGCAACCCAGCCGGCCCTTCTCAGGCGTTGGGGGCGGACCATCCAGCTCCTTGGGACAGATCCGGCTCCCAGTAACCTTCGGCACCTACAACAACTTCCGCACGGAGCTCGTCAACTTCGACATCGCCCCCATCGGCCTCCCCTACAACGCCATCCTCGGCTACCCAGCGCTGGCCCAATTCATGGCTGCGACGCACCCGGCGTACAACCTCATGAAGATGCCCGGGAGCAGCGGTGTCCTCACCGTGCACGGGGACACTGGAGACGCGCTACGAGTGCTCAAGCCCGCCTTCAAGACGGCAGCGTCGGCACAGCCCGCCGACTCAGAGACCCCCGAGCCCAAGGGGGCTGCACCCGCCAAGAAGAAACAGTTGTTCACCCAAGGCAAAACAGGAACAAGGAAGGCCCACAGAAACCGCCACCGCGGCTGAGGAGGATCAGCCGCCGCAGAGGAGTGCACCGGAGGTGGAAGAAGCCCCTCTCCCAGATGGCCAGCCTCAGGAGGCGCCATGGTCTCCGGAGGGCGCCACCAGCACTGACGCACCCAACCTCGTTGAGCACCTAGTGTACTTCGTCAGCACAGTGTTGCGGGACGCGAGGGCACGGTACCCCATGCCTCAGAAGCTCCTCCTCGCACTACTGGTGGCCTCGCGCAAGCTGCGGTGCTATTTTCAGGGTCACCCCATCAAGGTCGTCTTGTCATACCCCCTGGAGAGAGTGCTCAGGAGCCCTAACTCAGCTGGAAGGGTCGTTGAGTGGAACATAGAATTGCAAGCGTTTCAGCTCGAATTCAGCACAACCAGAGTCATCAAGGGAGTAGTATTAGCGGATTTTGTGGCAGAATGAACGGAGGCACCAGGCCTCAAGGCCGACGAGGATCGGTCCCTCTCCCCGGGAAGCGAGGCGCCAGAAGGCTGGGTCATGTACTTCGGTGGGGCGTTCTCCAGGCATGGCGCTGGGGCTGGGGCGGTGCTTATATCGCCCACTCAGGACAAGCTCTACTACGCTGTACAGCTCTGTTTCTAGCAAGGTGAAAAGGTCTCCAACAACATAGCGGAGTATGAAGGTTTAATAGCGGGCTTGAAGGCCGCAGCTGCCCTGGGGGTGAAATGCCTCACCATCAAGGGCAATTCGTAGCTCCTTGTCAATTTCTCCAAAAAGGTGTACAAGCCGAAAGATGAGCACATGGAAGCCTACCTTGCGGAGGTCCGCAGGATGGAGAAGCAGTTCTGGGGGTTGGAGTTGCAGCATGTGCCCCGTGGCACCAATCAGGAGGCCGACGACATCGCCAAACGGGTGTCCAGGCGGTTACCTCAGGAGCCTGGCGTCTTCGAGGAGCGTCTCTTCAAGCCCTCAGCCCTACCGTCATTGTCAAACACGGCTTAGCCTCGGGAGGAGCTCCCCCAGCCACCTGCATCAGGAGCCCCGGTCTGTGGCCCGGCCTCAGGAGCACGCCTGCTCCTGACGATGGAACCTCAGGAGGGGTGCTGGATCACGGAGCTCCGGAGTTACTTAACACAAGGGACCCTGCCAGAGAAGGAGGAGGAAGCGGAGCGTGTGGCACGGCAGGCCACGGCATACTGCATCAAGGATGGAGAGCTCTACCGGAAGCGACCAAACGATGTATCCCTGCGCTGCATCTCCAGGGAGCAAGGAAAGGAACTGCTGGAAGATATACATGGCGGAGACTGTGGACATCATTCATCATCACGGACCCTCGTCGGCAAGGCGTTCCGCAGTGGGTTTTATTGGCCCACCGCACTCAATGACACCGTCGAACTGGTGAAAGCTTGTGAGGCCTGCCAGTTCCACACCAAGCAGATCCATCAGCCAGCAGAAGGCCTGCAGACTATACCCCTTTCGTGGCCATTCTCAGTCTGGGGGCTGGACATCCTGGGCCCGTTTCCTCGGGCGCTAGGGGGCTACCGCTACCTCTACGTCGCCGTGGACAAGTTCACCAAGTGGGCTGAAGTAGAGGCCGTCCGCACCATCCCCGCGGGTTCCGCGGTCAAGTTCATCAGGGGCATCGTGAGCCGGTTCGGGGTGCCGAACCGCATCAGCACAGACAATGGTTCGTAGTTCATCAGTAACCTCTTCAAAACATACTGTGCTAACCTTGGAACGCAGATATGCTACGCTTCGGTGGCGCACCCCTGAAGCAACGGCCAGGCCGAGCGAGCCAACGCAGAGGTCCTGAGGGGCCTCAAGACCAGGACGTTCAAGAAGAAGCTGGAGGCCTGCGGCAGAGGTTGGTATGACGAGCTTCAGTCTGTGTTGTGGTCCATCCGCACAACCGCGACCAAGCCGACTGGAGAGACCCCGTTCTTCCTGGTCTACGGAGCCGAAGCGGTCCTCGCTCACGAGGTCAGATGTCGCTCCGCGCGAGTCCTGCCGTTCGATGAGGCGCAGCAGGACGCCATGCGGGGGATGGACCTCATGCTGGGGGAGGAACGTCGCCGAGAAGCCGCGCTGCGAGCGGCGAGGTACCAACAAGTGCTGCAACGATATCCCTGCCGCAACATCCGCCCCAGAACTTTCGAGGTAGGAGACCTCGTGCTCAGGTGGGTTCTCTCCAGGGAGGGACTGCACAAGCTCTCTCCCATGTGGGAGGGCCCGTTCAAGGTTGTTCATGTTTCCAGGCCCGGCTCCGCGCGCTTGGAGACTCAGGAGGGGTTGCCGGTCCAGAACGCATGGAACATCCAGCACCTCCGGAGGTTCTACCCCTAAAAAGGCCCAGAGCCTGTGAAGAAGGCGAATGCCTGTGAAGATTATCCTTTTTGGAAAAGGCCCAGAGCCTGTGAAGAAGGCGAATGCCTGTGAAGCTGTCACGTTTTGGAAAAGGCCCAGAGCCTGTGAAGAAGGCGAATGCCTGTGAAGATTATCCTTTTTGGAAAAGGCCCAGAGCCTGTGAAGAAGGCGAATGCCTGTGAAGATTATCCTTTTTGGAAAAGTCCCAGAGCCTGTGAAGAAGGCGAATGCCTGTGAAGCTGTCGTGTTTTGGAAAAGGCCCAGAGCCTGTGAAGAAGGCGAATGCCTGTGAAGCTGTCGCGTTTTGGAAAAGGCCCAGAGCCTGTGAAGAAGGCGAATGCCTGTGAAGCTGTCGCGTTTTGGAAAAGGCCCGGAGCCTGTGAAGAGGGCAAATGCCCGTGAAGCCTGCTTCCCCCAAGAAAGGCCCGGAGCCTGTGAAGAAGGCCAACACCTGTGAAGCTCACCACCCGTGACACTCTCACGTAATAATGAGTTGGGGTTGTACACGCCCCGGAGTCTCAGAAGCGCTGACCTCAGGCCCTGGGGCTCCCTCCCACGCCCAGTGGCAGCACTTAGCTCCGCGCTGGTGAGAAGACATCGAAGACTAGATTAGGTGCCGGATGCGGCTTTTTCATTTGCTTTCCGCAGTTGGCTTGTTCATTCTCATTCGAAGTTTTATTGAAGCTATTGCCGTCTTTGGCTTGTGGTTCTTGGACTTTTCACTCTCTTGCCTCGATTTCTCTTATGCAAGGCCTCGCGAGGGGGGCAGCCGAGCGCCCTTGCGAGTGTTCCTGTCCTAGTCGTTCAAAGGTTTCGCGACCTGGGTCCATTACAGGAGCACCCCTCCAGTCCGTGCCACACGGGCACCGCGACACAAACACAGGGCCTTGGTCGGTCGCCCCCCCCACGGCTAGGGCCAGGAACTATCCACGCGTGGGCACGTAGCTGGAAGGAACGATAACGGAAGCAAAGCGATGATTAACAGCAATAACCCAAACACGCCCCCACAGGGCTCCACGCTACTATCTTTTTACGCATGAAAAAGGAAAGGAAAGAGCAAATCAGGCGCAGCTCGCCTCACACCGGCCTGCAGGGAAGACTCGAGCTGCCTCCGGGGCTCAGGCAGACTCCCTCTCACGCTTCACCAAGGCACGACTGCGGGCAGACATGCTACCACCTCCCAAGCAGGGGCTTGTCCAATCCGCGCAGTTGCCGAGGCGCCGTGGGGAAGTGGAGACGCCCACGTCTAATCAACCGCCATGCGGCGCCCAAGGCCGCAGGCTGTTAGGGCCCGCGGCACTTCGCTCTTGCCCTTTCGCCTCCCTGCACGGCCAAGTCCGGGCGCGCCTTGTGTAACACCCCGGATGTAACTTTCCCAATTTGTACTCCAACTCTTGCCGTTTCCGGCGTTAAGTTATATTTATTTGTCGGGTTCGGATCTTTTTCTCCGTGTGTTGTTTTTGTTTTCATGCATCTCATATCATGTCATCATGTGCATTGCATTTGCATACGTGTTCATCTCATGCATTCGAGCATTTTCCCCGTTGTCCGTTTTGCATTCCGGCGCTTCGTTCTCCTCCGGTGGTCATTTCTAGCTTTCTTTCGTGTGTGGGGGTTAAACATTTCCGGATTGGACCGACACTTGTCATGCGGCCCTGGTTTACTACCGGTAGACCGCCTGTCAAGTTTCGTATCATTTGGACTTCGTTTGATACGCCAAAGGTTAACTGAGGGACCGAAAAGGCCTCGTGTGTGTTGCATCCCAACACCCCTCCAATTTGACCCAAAACCCACCAAACTCTGCTCCATGTCCTAGAGCGTTCGATCACAATCGCGTGGCCGAAAACCGCACCTCATTTGGACTCTCCTAGCTCCACTTATGCCTATAAATAGCCCCCTCCAATTCGGATCTTCTTCCCCGTCCAAACCCTAGTCTAAAAAAAAACTCCAGATCCGCCGCCGACGGACGTGTCCGGAGCGGACCGGACAACGTCCGCCGCACCCCTCGCCCACTCGCCGAGCGCCACGTGGCGCCAACCGCCGCCGCCGCCGCCGGCCCGCGGGAGCCCGCGCCCGGCCCCCGCGCCGCCCGAGCGGGCCACTTCCCCGCCGCCTCGCGCCTCCCTTCTTCCCCGACGCCGGCTCGACCCCGCCGCCACTGGACTTCGTCGCCGCCGCGGGGCACGCCGCCGCCCGAGCCGGAGGTCGCCGGCGCCCCGCCGAGCTCCAACGCCGCCGCCCGCGAAGGCCGCCGCCCCATCCTCCTCTCCCGCGCGACCCTGCCGCTTCTTCGAACTCCGGCGATCCCCGACGTCTCCGGCATGAACAGTGAAGTCCGGCGACCGCCTCGGGAAGCGTGCCGATCCAGATCTGGAAATATCCTTCTCGGTTGACTTTTTCGTCCCTAACCCTAGTTTTTTTATGCATACTTTGACTGCCCGTAACTTTGCATCTGTAGCTCCGATTTGGGCATATGATATGTCAAAATGTTCGTCTCGACGAGTACATCATTTCATTCCATTGCATCACTTTCATTTGAGTTCATATTGGTGCCCAAAATGCTGTTAGAAGGAGGCTTCGTGAGTTAATTGTCAGATCTGCTAGTTCATCTTAGACTTTTGTCATTTTTGCCATGATTATTGTGTGCATGCTATGCCTGTGAGTCCTTCATATGTTTTGTTAAGCATTTTGTCTTATTTCCAGAGGTGCAACCCATGCATTTTTAGGATGTGTGTGGTGACTTGTGCAAGCTCGCAAAGTGAGGCACCCGGTAAATCTGTTTTCAGGGACTTAGTTGTTTTCACTAAGTCTGGGATATTTTAGTTCATGATGCCATATGTCCAGCTTGTTTCCTAGTGATCCGTGCCTCTTTTGAGGATGATCAGTAAAGGAGTTTTGTTATTCATGTTATGCTCTATCCATCCATGTCTTTGTTTGCAATTATGGAGCACCATAGCTTGAGTCAATCGAGCTCTACTTTTGCTTCGTGGTGAATCTGGGCAGATCGTCAACTCGTTTGCGATTTTGCCGGCGTTGTTGTAGTTGACCCGTCTATGCTATGCCATTGTTATTGCCATGTCTAGCTTGTATTTTGTGCCTTCTTAATGGCTGTATGCTTGCCTTGCTGTGACTTGCACCGTGGTGAGTGCATCGAGCTCGTTTACATGCCTTCGTGAGTTATATTTCAGCATGTCTCAGTTTTCACCAAGTCCGAAAACTGATTGTGTTTTATGCTATGTTCGTGTGCCCGTTAATATATTTTGTGAACCCTTTTGGCCCCAGGTCACTTTGGATCTTTTGTTAAGCTTGTTGAGTAGCTCCATACCAGGTTCTTACTTGTCATGTTCAGGTCATTTATCATGTTGTTTTGCTGCTCCGAAGAGGGCTTCGTGATCTGAAATTTCAGACTAGTGTTAATTTCACCAAGTCTGGAATCTGTTTTGCATTTGCGTTTTTGCCATGCTTGTTTGAACCTCTTAATGGATGAATTGGCCGTGGCTCAGTGCTAGTCTTTTGTTAAGCATCTTGTGGGAATCCCTGCCATGTATTTTGTTGTCATGTTTGGTGGCTGTAGCATGTTCATTTCGTTGCATTTAGATGCCTACTTGCTGTAAATCGCAGACCGGTGTCATATCTTAAAACGCTTGCCATTTCCAAACCGTAACTCCGATTCCAATGATCTTTATATCGTTTTCAAGAGATTTCATCCCCTCTATCCAGTGGCACCCTTGGAATTCCAAGTTGAGTCCAGTTTCATGCATTTCCTGTCATATCTTGCATTTTGCATCCCGCATCGCATCCCGCATAGCATATCATCATTTCATCCTATTGCTTGGTCTTGCACGTGGTTGATTGTATCCTTGTTGCTTGTTTGTCTTGTTGGGTAGAGCCGGGAGACAAGTTCGCTACCGAGGAGCCCGTTGAGTTTGCTTGTGAGGATCCAGTCAACCCTGACAACTGTGCAGGCAAGATGATCATACCCTCGAAATCACTACTATCTTTGCTATGCTAGTTTGCTCGCTCTTGCTATGCCAATGCTACGATGCCTACCTTTTTCTTGTCAGCCTCCTAATTGCCATGTCAACCTCTAACCCACCTTGTCCTAGCAAACCGTTGATTGGCTATGTTACCGCTTTGCTCAGCCCCTCTTATAGCGTTGCTAGTTGCAGGTGAAGTTTGGAGGCCGTTCCTTGTTGGGACATCTTTTAGTTACTTGTTGGGATATCATTATATTGCTATGTTATCTTAATGCATCTATATACTTGGTAAAGGGTGGAAGGCTCGGCCTCTCGCCTAGTGTTTTGTTCCACTCTTGCTGCCCTAGTTTCCGTCATATCGGTGTTATGTTCCCGGAATTTGCGTTCCTTACGCGGTTGGGTTATAATGGGAACCCCTTGATAGTTCGCCTTGATTAAAGCTTTTCCAGCAATGCCCAACATTGGTCTTACCATTTGCCACCTAGCCTTTTCTTTCCCTTGGGTTCTGCAGACTCAAGGGTCATCTTATTTTACTCCCCCCGGGCCAGTGCTCCTCTGAGTGTTGGTCCAACCTAGAGTACCGTGCGGGGCCGTCCCTCGGCAACTTGGGTTACATTGGCTCTCGTATGCTTAGCTTATCCGGTGTGCCCTGAGAACGAGATATGTGCAGCTCCTATCGGGATTTGTCGGCACAGAGGGTGGTGTTGCTGGTCTTGTTTTAACCTGTCGAAGTGTCTTGAGTTACCGAGATACCGAGTCTGATCGGAACGTCTTGGGAGGAGGTCTATTCCTTCGTTGACCGTGAGAGCTTGTCATGGGCTAAGTTGGGACTCCCCTGCAGGGTTTGAACTTTCGAAAGCCGTGCCTGCGGTTATGGGCAGATGGGAATTTGTTAATGTCCGGTTGCAGATAACTTAAACCTTAATTAATTAAAATGAATCAACGAGTGTGTTACTGTGATGGCCTCTTCTCGGCGGAGTCCGGGAAGTGGACACGGTGTTGGAGTTATGCTTGCGCAGGTTGTCCTTCTAGATTCTCGCTCGTGCTTTGCCTCCTCTTCTCGCTCTCTTTTGCGAATAAGATAGCCACCATATATGCTAGTCGCTTGCTGCAGCTCCACATATATTTGCCTCATCCATTCCGATAAGCTTAAATAGTTTTGATCGCGAGGGTGCGAGATTGCTGAGTCCCTGTGGCTCACAGATATTATAACTCCAGATGCAGGTCCAGGTGATTCCGCTCCAGGTGACGAGTACGAGCTCAAGTGGGAGTTCGACGAGGACTCTCAGCGTTATTATGTTTCCTTTCCCGATGATCAGTAGTGGTGCCTAGTTGGGGTTTGATTCAGGGCCTTGTCGCATGTTGGGTTCTTTTCCATTTTGGCGCCGTAGCCGGGCCATGAGTGTTTGTTTGATGGATGTTATTTATGTACTCTGATGTGACGTGGCGAGTGTAAGCCAACTATGTATCTCCCCCTTTTATTATGTATTACATGGGATGTTGTAATGATTGCCTGACTTGCGACATTGCTTTCAATGCGGTTATGTCTCTAAGTTGTGCCTCGACACGTGGGAGCTATAGCCGCATCGAGGGCGTTACACCTTGGACCCGGGGGCTACTGTCGGTGTTCTGGGAACGGGGGTCCCCAGACTTGCCTGCCTGCGGCCTGCGGCGTGGCTCGAGGAGGGGCCCAGCACGGCCCATCTTCATCAACACAGACCCAAGACCCTCGCGAGGGGTCAAGCCTCGCGGGGCGGACGACACGGAGCTTCATCAAGCACGGCCTCATCAGGCTGGCTCGCGAGGAGGCGGAGAGATCAAGGCGGGGTACCTCACGAGGTGCCCGTGACGCAAGCCATGACCACCAAAGGCGCCAGGCGGGCACCAGCCGCGCAATGTCCTCCTTTCCTCTTTGGTGCAAAGGGAGCAAGCGCAGGCGAGAGCATCAAGCAAAGGCACCCATTTCGGTGCAACGAGACCAAGACCAGTCCAACGGCAGGGAAAAAGTCATTGTGGAGCCCAAGCCAGCGTCACCACCAGAGCCTTTGGCAGGCGAGGACCAACTTTAGTCAGGATAAGTGTACCAGATGTTCCCCTTCAAAATGGCCAATTGTTGGCGCCCTTCCCGCTCAATATCTGGGAAGAGGCCTAGGGCCTTTGCCTATAAATAGGACTAGCCACCCATAGGGTAGAGGGGAGATTGGAGATCGGATCGAAATCAGAGAGAGAATCGAGAAGAGAGAGAGAGAAGGGTGACTAGACTCTACCTAGCAGTTCATCCCCCAGCCAAGAACAGACCCTCGCGAGGCTGTTCTTCCTTGTATTGCTCATCATCATCAGCCCAAGAGGCAATCCACCACACCACACACTGGAGTAGGGTATTACACCACAACGGTGGCCCGAACCAGTATAAACCCTGTGTCTCTTGTGCTGTTCTTTCCATAGCTTAGATCTTAGCGACGCGGAGGGGTGCAGGTAGGTAGAAGGAGAAATCTCCACGCGCACCCCAATGTTCGAACCTCAAGGGTCTGCCGGAACCCGAAATCCAACAATCGGAAACACAAGTATTATTGAAACCGTTGGCGTTCTATTTACCATTTACGTGCCGCCACGCGTCCCCTTTTTTTATTAGCTAGGAGGTGCCGTGCAGGGTAGCTATTTGAGTACGGGAGGCGTGCAGGCCCTTTGAACTCCATTTGCCGTCCACCTCTCTCCCAAGGTCTCCATTAATGGCGCCCGAGCCTCTGTTTAATGGCATGGCAATGTCTCACTCGACTGAGATTTAAGAGAGAAAAAATAAAATCTAAAAAGAAAATTTTGCACGGATCTTGATGTAAGATCCGACGGACCTATATAGCATCTACTGCGACTTATAGCAAGACTGATGAATATATATAAGGACGACGAGAGTGGATAATAATTGTCTTACATAATTAGGAAGATAATTAAAAAAGCCACATGCGGCTATGCCCGAAATACACAAGGGCAAAAGAAGAAGGAAGACACATACAACGATCTGGCTCGCTGATCTCTACTTTCTTTATGCGCTGCAGGTCGCAGAGACTAGTTCTCGCAGCGGGCGATGATATCTTTCATTAGTTTCATGTCCTTAATATGCTACTTGGCAGCATCCACAGATTCCTCCACCAGCCTGTTGCGCTCGATGCGGAGCATGGCATTCTCGTCCATAAGTTTCTTGATGATGACGCCCGTCCTCTGCAACAAGGCAGCGGTCTCCTCCTCCTGCTTCGCCCTTCCGGCGACCTTTGCCCTCAGCAGGTCGCGCTCGCCTCGGAGCTTCGCATTGCCCTCCCCTAGTTGCCAGATGACGCCGGTAGCATCATCCTGCATCCTCGCCCAGCCGGAGATCTGATCCATCTAGCTATGGACTATCGCATGCATGCGCCTGTACGAGTCCTCGCTTGCCCGCGAGAAATTTTCCCAGGCCGCCGCGGTGCGGCGGGACCTCCCTGCTGCTTCAACGGTGTGGCGGGACATCTTTGCTGCTTCCGCGGCATGGCCGGACCAGCCTGCTACATCGACGGTGCGACGAGACATCCATGTTGCTTCGGCGACGCGGCGGGACCTCTGTGCTGCTACTGCTGCGCGGCTGGACATGTTTGCTGCTTTCACGGCGAAGCGGGACATCTCTCATGCTTCCTCTTCCATGCTCACCTCTCCCTGGTGGAAATCTCTCGACCCAGAACTCACGCTGGCTATGGCTTGATTGACTTGATTGTTTTTTGTGGATGAGGAGTTGAGGAGGAATGTGCAGTCATCTTAGCATAGTAGTATTTATAACTGAGTACTACTAATACACTCCTAAGTGGGAAAATGTTTAGGTTGTGATCGGTATGAACAGGTTTGCAATTAAATATAGCGTGGTAGTAGTAGTAGTAATTTGGAATGTGACAAGACGCGCTCAAAATTTATTGACGGTTCTAGTTTCGAAGTGCGGCACTATTCCCAGATGGCGTAACGTCGGCACGTTTTCTCGGCCGTGGTGTAGCATATGCCATGGTACTAGTTCTTTTTCTATTGCTGTGTACGTGCAAAAACTGGCACCGTCGGATACATATCTTACGCTTGGCGTTCGACAGGAATAGCCTTGTGGCGAGCTATAGACTAGTCTTTTTTTCAAACGCATTACACCTATCTCTCGGGACTTCTCGCACGCACCATCACTGCTCCCTAGGTCGATGCCACCCACATACAGTTGTACTCCGAGAAGAGGTGCACGCACGCACTCGTCCTCTCTCACACACACATCTGTAGCTACGAATTGTAGTGTTCTCAACCATCCGATTGGCTCTATCATAGGTTTCACGTTGCTCCTTAGCCTTGAGATTGAGAAGTTTAAAACGCGGAGACTAAGATGGAGGCGCGAGGTTTTGGTTAATGTGCGGGCCGCACACGGCACCAACACGACACGAGCTTCGTCTGCCTGGTGCGCATATAGTCGGGTCAGTTGTCCAAGTATAGACACAACCAGGCCCTTGTTGGTATCCGCGCCTTGACTTTGGCTGGTCATAGGGGAGAGTAGCATAGACTAGTTACTAGTCTATGTTACTAGTACCTTCATAGTGGGTAGTGTCATATAGTATATGCATAATTTGGCGACGAGCGCTCTGTATATGTACCACTTTTTTTTCTTTAATTACATCTTGTTAGTTTTGCTCCATGGCGCAATCCATCGATACTACTACTGTACAAATGTATAGATTTTTAAAAGGCTAGAGGGCGGGGCATTCTAGCTTGGTCGTTTTCACGAGAGGCGAGGGCCTTTGTGATTTGACGGCTCATTACTGCTGGAAGGCGGGGCCTTGTGATTTGACTGCTCATATAAATGTGCCGATGACCTGAGGAGGAGCAAAGAACCGTGCGGTATACTCAAGTTTTCCACTGGAGTACGACGGAGGAGCATGAAACACGGCAGCCCAGTGCCATATCCAATACTCTCTACTCTTATTATATATTACTAGCAAGAGGCATTGTTCTATTGGCGATAAAGAATGATCTAATTTGCTAGTCATCTCATTTTTAGCATTGTTCTATTCATGCCTCGTAGAGAAGGTGACACGTGTGGCCAAACACCCGAAGAAAAATAAGAAACATAGGAGCAAAAGAAGGAGGATTATCACCCCCAAAAAAGAAGGAAGACGCACTCACAAGTCTGGGGCGCTGCTCTCACTACATGAAGGGTTGCTGGCCGCCGAGTCGTAACTACTTCTTCATCGTCTCCACGACCTCCATCTCCTTGCGCGTCTCCTCCGCCATCTTCATCATTGTGTCCATGACGCGGGATTTCTCGACGCGAGCCTTCATCATCTGTTCCACGGCTGCATTACGTACCTTAACAGCAGCCAGGTGCTCGATGCAGAGCTTTGCCAACTCCTCCTTCTGTTTCATGACGAGGGCCTGCAACATCTTCATCGAGGAACTACTATTCTCATGCAGCTTCTTCCAGCCGGCGTTCTCCTCCTTCAGCAGGTCGAGCTCATGGCAGTGCTTCGCCTTGTCCTCCTGAAGTTGTAGGATTTCACCGGTCGCCTTCTTCTCCAAGGCAATGCTCTTATTCAACAGCATCACCAAGCCGGCGGTCAACTCCCCTTGCTCATTGAGCTCAGCAGGCATGTCGTCGAGGCTCTCCTTCAGCAGCTACACCAAGTCGTGGATGAACTCCTTCTGCTTATTGAGGTGCTTATTGAGCTGATCAGGCATGCCGTCGAGGGATAATGACTCCAGCGCCGCATGTTCGCCTCCGCGTCTAGGGCGCTCCTGGGAGCCATCGCCTGCCCATCAGAGATCTTACGAGGTCTCTGTGTGGTGGCGAGCCCTCTTTTTTTTTCCGCAGCCTTGGTTTGCCGCTCCCTTGTTACGAGTAGTTCTCGACCTAGAGCTCTGCACACCGGCCATGGCAAGGATAGACGAAGAAGGAGGACTTATGAGGAGGAAGGTAGAGTAATTTTCGGTTAGGTAGTTCCCCTTTTTATAACCTAAGTACTAGCACTAGTACTAAAACCTGCATAGTGGGAACACATTCAGGTTTGGTACGTACTGGTAGGTGTCAGCAAGCTTGCACTTAATTGTAGCACTAGTACTTTCGAATGTGATGGGAACAAGGTAAAGATTAATTGATGGTTTTTGGTTTCGAGGCCTGAAACGGCTCCCGATGAATTTAGTGGAACATAAATTTCAAGTAGATTACACTGCTCAGATGCGTAAATATTATGTTATTGTCAAAAATTGGCACAAAATACGAAGGAGACCAATGGAAGTACTACTAGCAACCCATGATTTAACTACTCGCATGCGCGCAGTACTACGCGCATGTCTTTCTTCCGCCCTCACGTCCACTCAATTTGCATGCGCTGTATTAATTGACCGTCAATGAAGTGAAGGACTTTACACGCGTCAAATTATCACATGGGGTGGATCTTGGTACAAAATTGCGTCCGCCCATGTACCCGTGTGTGCGTGCGAGGGAATGAGTGCGTGCGGGGCGTGCATGCACATCTTCGCTTCGTGCATGTACCGACAGTGCCGCTCAGGGAGGACGAGTACATTCTTCTGGAACCAACAACACGTCACTGTGATCAATTGACACAACACTACAAAAAAACACACATCCGTGACATTTTGGGCCGAACGAATTTTTTTCTGTCATACATATGATACTTCTATGACGATAATTGTGACAAAACCCGGTATCATCATAGATGTGGTGGGCTCCTACTTCTATGACAAAAAATCATGACAGAAAATGGGCTTTTCGTCCTGGGCGGGCCGGAGACGCGGCTGCATGACATTCTTTGGGCCGTCCATCACGGAAAAAACCGTGGTAGAAGCGAGGGCGAGGAAAATTTCGGGTAGTTCCCGGTTACAGTGGGAGGTCGGGGGCCAAGCGATGCGCGTTTCTCTCGTACACGTACGTGCGTGTGTGCGAGGCGTTGGCTCTAACTGAACCCGAGCGAGGCGTTGTGCTCTAACTGAACCCGAGCGATTGCATTGCAGGCTACGCATTACTGAACCCGAGCGATCGATCGATGGCTGTTAACTGAACCCGATCGAGCGATTCCTTTGCTACTGCTGCTAACTGAAGCCGATCAATGCTGCCTTTGGATGAACCAGTGAGTGTTGCGGGGGGGGGGGGGGGGTGGATGAACAGTTCCCGGTGGGGGTGGATGAACAGGACCCCGTGGTGTTGCCTCTGGATGAATAGGACCCCGATCGATCGAGCCGGTTGGGGCTGGATGAACAGGACCCCGTGGAGGGCTGGATGAACAGGACCCCGTGGAGGGCTGGATGAACAGTAGACGGTGGAGGGCAGGATGAACAGTAGCCCGTGGAGGGGTGGTTGAACAGGAGCCCGTGGAGAGGGCTGGTTGAACAGTAGCCAGTGGAGTAGCACGCGGTGGAGGCTGGATGAACAGGAGCCCGTGGATGAACAGTCACAGGTGGAGGCTGGAGGAGGTCGACGGTGGATGAACAATAGCTCGTGGGGGCTGGAGGGGGTCGACAGTGGAGATGAACAGTATCCCGTGGAGTCCCGTTTTGCGGTATGCCACACCCCTCCCGATGAACAGGACCCCCGTTTCGACCGTAGCGCTCCAACACAAGTCCGTTTCATCCGTTTTGCGGTACGCCACACCCCTCCCGATCAACAGGACCCCCGTTTCGACCGTAGGAGGTCAGTTTCCTCTGTTTTGCGGTACGCCAGACCCCTCCCGATCAACAGGACCCCGTTCCGAACGTAGGAGGTCCGTTTCCTCCGTTGTGCGGTACGCCAGGCCTCGTTTCCATCGCCTATTCCGTCCAAGCCCTCCCGATGAACACGACCATGCATTCCGTTCCGACCCAGCCGGTTGGCTCCCACGCGTTCCGTTGCCTCCCGATGAACACGACGCATTTCGTTGCCTCCCCATGAACATGACGCATTCCGTTGCCTCCCCATGAACACGACGCATTCCGTTGCCTCCCCATGAACACGACGACAATGTTGTTTCTCCGTTCCGACCCAGCCATGTCAACGAGCCCTCGCCATACGTATGCGCGAGTAGGCGTTCGAGACCCCGCCCGTATGTACACATACGTTGCCGTATTTTTTTCTTGCACCCTGGCCGCTGTACGTAGGTGTAAATGCTATGTTCGCGCCTCTACTACGGCACGTGCTCGCCTCTACATCGACCAGTATGTACGTACACGTTCGCGACCAGAATGACAACGCTACGTACGCTTCGACCAGGTGGGTCCCAACTGTCAGGCACTTCCTTGCCTGCGAAGATGTAGTTGGTGGGTCCCAGCAGTCAGGGGCGAAACATTTTTTTTTGCCCGGACGCACTTCCTTGCGTGCGAAGATGTAGCTGGTGGGTCCCAGCAGTTAGGGGGAAACATTTTTTTCGCGAAATACGGTGGCCTGTCCGGTGGGTCCCGCTGTCAGCTGGAGGAATAATTATTTTGCACGTAATATGGAGGCACTTCCTTGCTGCGGCCGTGGACCCAGTTGTCAGCCTCTCCACATACAGTCCATGTCCGATGGAGCCGTTCCTTGACCATGTTGACCACGCGCGCCGAGAGCACCAGGGCGGTGGACGACGGCGAGGCCTAGGAAGGGGACGACGCGGAGCCAGGGAAGACGCGGCAGTGGATGCCCACGCGTAGAGGAGTACGAGGGTTCACTGGTTCGCTGCGGTGTGAGGCTTCCGTCGCCGCAGAATAACAGGGGGTGTGGGTGAGTAGAGGGATGGCCTGGCCAGCGGTGGGAGTAGTAGGGGGTGAGGCCTCCGCCGCATCGCAGCCGGCCACGGGAGGCAGGAGCACGAGGCACGACCGGCGCTGGTTTGGGCGGCTGGAGCAAGAAGACCAGAGGTTGAAGAAGCACTACGGCCGTTGGATGGACATCGTACGGTCACTGGAGCTAGAATCGTGCATATTGACTAAGTTGACAAAGCCCTCCGTCCCCGTCAACTTAGTAGGCCCACAAGTCAGCCTGCCACTATACTG
The DNA here is from genome assembly GCF_003073215.2 of Triticum urartu. Classification (NCBI taxonomy): domain Eukaryota; kingdom Viridiplantae; phylum Streptophyta; class Magnoliopsida; order Poales; family Poaceae; genus Triticum; species Triticum urartu. The sequence goes on along the minus strand of NC_053027.1, from coordinate 195,835,678 downwards.
GGTCCCAGCTAACAGGGGGAGTATTCATTTTTGTGCTTAATAAGGAGGCACTTCCTTGCGATGCGAAGATATAGCTGGGGTCCGAGCTGTCAGCGGCGGTATTTTTTTTTCGAAATACAGAGGCCTTTCGGTGGGTCCCTGATGTCAGGTGGAGGAATCATTATTTTGCGCGTAATAAGGAGGCATTTCCTTGCATGCGGCCGTGGACCCAGCTGTCGGCCTCTCCACATAAAGTCCACTTCAGATGCATGTCGGTCGTTGACCATGTTGACCAGGCCACACCGAGCACCAGGACGGTGGACGGCGGCGAGGCCTAGGAAGGGAACGACACGGAGGCAGGGAAGACTCGGTAGTTGTTTCCCACGCGAAGGGGAGTATGACTGTACGATGGTTTACTGGTTCGTCTGCCGTCGCCGGAGAATAACAGCAGGTGTGGGTGAGTAGAGGGATGGCTAGGCCAGCGATGGGAGTACGGTGGGGCGGTGAGGCCTGCGTGGCAGCAGAGCCGGCCGTGGGGAGGAAGGAGCAGGCAGTCCCGCCGGCGCCTATTTGAGCGGCTGGAGCAGGAAGAGCAGAGATTGAAGAAGCACAACGGCCGTTGGATGGCCATCCAGCAGTCACTGCTTGTGTGTCAACCTTTTTTTTGGAAAGCGTCAAATCTGTGGAAAACAGCATACAGCCCATCTGCCATTATTTCTCATAATTTACAGTCCATTTGCTAATTATTAAGGTTTTTTTGGAGCCCATATTCTTTTTGTTAGCATTACTGATGGGCCATTTTCTCGGCCAGCCGAATGAAAGCTCTCCTCGTCTTGAAAGATTTGCAGCCCAACAGGCCTGACAAAGCGACTTACTTGGCAAATCACAAAAAAACTGGGTTGTGGCCGTGGACCCAGCTGTCAGCCTCTCCACGTACAGTACTCTTCGATGGAATGTCGTTGACCACGTTGACCACGCCGCGCCGAGAGCACCAAGGCGGTGGACGACGGCGAGGCCTAGGAAGGGGGACACGCGGAGCCGGGGAAGACGCGCAGTGGATGCCCACGCGGAGAGGAGTACGAGGGTTCACTGGTTCGGCTGCGGTGTGAGGCTGCCGTCGCCGCAGGGCCTGGCTAGCAGTGGGAGTAGTAGGGGGCGATGAGGCCTCATCGCAGCACAGCCGGCCACTGGAGGCAGGAGCAGGCGGTCTCCCGACGCTGGTTTGGGCGGCTGGTGCAAGAAGAGCAGCGATTGAAGAAGCAGCAGGACCGTTCGATTCAAATCCAACGGTTACTGCTGCTAGAATCGTTTGTTGACTAAGTTGACAAGCCCTGCATACGCGTCAACTTAGTAGGCCCACAGGTCAGCCTCCCAACCGGTGCCCCAGATGTCAGTGGGAGGAATCATTTTTTTCGCGTAATAAGGAGGCAGTTGATTGCGTGCGGCCAGGCCAGCGGAGGGAGTAGGGTGGGCGGGGAAGCCTGCGCGGCATCACAGCGGCCACAAGAGGAGGGAGCAGGTCCCGCCGGCGCTAGTTTAGGCGGCTGGAGCAGGAAGATCAGAGATTGGAGAAGCACGTCGGCGTTGGATGGATCCAACTAACTGCTGCTAGAATCGTGTGTTCACTGACAAAGCCTTGCGTAACAAGTCAGCCTCGAAATCTGTGGCGTGTACAGCCCATTTGCTATTATTTTTATAATTTTTACTCATTTTCTAATTCATATGGAATTTATTGCAGCCCGTTTTCCATTTTTAGAATTGCTGGCCATTTTCTGGTCAGTACCAGGGTCAAAAAATTAACTAAATATGTGGGAAATTTTGAAAATTCGCAAATTTTTGCTGGGGAACGAAATATTCTTAATCCAAAAATTAATAGCCATACTAAAACAAATTTAAAAATAAATTAGTACTATGTCATGTTAAATCCAATGAAATACGTATAAGATATCAGTGAAGAACAAAAACAAAAAAAGAAACTTATATCCCATTTGCTATAATTTTTTTGGAATTTTCAACCCCTTTTGATATTACTTTTAACAGACATTGACCATACTCTTAAGCCAGGCCGGAATGCATCCCTCCTCGTCTTGAAAGATTTTGCACAGCCGATAATTCAGAGAAAAACAATAGGGCTAGCTTGGGTATTCTTCAAAAAGATACTGGGCTACCTATTTTCCCAAAGAACTGGTGCATGAGCATTTAGCTTTATTATTTATTTATTTACTTATTTATGTTTAGGGGACCATGAGCATGTACCTGGGCCGGATTCATGTGAGAGCCTCCCTTCCAGTTAATTATGGGCTTCTCTATTGGGCCTTCATCAGTGGGCTGCATGTTATCAACAAGTGGAAAATGTGTTCCGAGTTTCAAAAAAAAATGTTCCGTATGATAAATAGTATGCGCTACGTACGGTATGGGGCACTAAAGGATCGAAACGTGCAACGACTTCCAAAACATTGTGTTTGTCGTTCTAACAACACATTTATTCAACCAACAGACGAAATATACTACTGATTGTACATTGAAAACAGCAGCAGCAGCAACCAGGGCTGGGGGTGCAACAGAAGCAGTAAGCAGGCCAGAAGAGTGAAGACGCAGCTCTCTCTTCCAAACCAAACATCAGCCATCATTACAAAAGGGCTACCAAAAAAGAACAAGTGTATGCATCAAACTAAATAAAGATCCTACTACACCAAGTGTACGCATCTAACTAACTGGCTCAGTTAGATGTTACTATTTATTAAGCTGTGGAGATTGGCTGACGGCTTGAACCAGATGGGTGCCTGACGGGGGAAACTCCAGCCAGCAGGTCGAAGTCTGATACTTGCGACCCTCTCTCCTACTTTGGGCTGCAGAGCGTGGCGGCACATATCAGGGTATGGTGCATGCAGAGACGCATGGTACGCTGTGTACACACAGTTTTGCCTGATGAACGAAACCGCGCTGCCATCATGATCCTTGCCGTCGGTTATCTCCTGGTTAATCGGATAATTCAGTCTCGACAAACAGAGAGCGTGTACCAAGGCTACTTACCAGCCTCCAGTCAAAAATTCCTGAAGGCCCAGAGAAGCTGGGATCCTGCTCAAAGACCTTGCAGTGACTGTGATTGTATTCCGCGAAACAACACGTCCGGTACGTGCGAACGATCATCAATCTTTCGCCGTCGTCTGATCGAGCCAGGAACCACCTGCAACTGCCATGCCGCTTTTCTTTGAAAGGTTCTGGGATTAGGAAGGGTAGGGACACCAGGCGGCCTACAACATCATATCAAGTTGGAGTCAAATAAAAAAGGGCTCTTGATTTAGTCAATCTTAAGAACAGCATGTTATGAGCATGAATATTTTTTCAGCAAATGTTGACAGTAATATAAGCAAGCCATCATGATATCATAGGAAAGTAACATACTGCTGTAACAGCCGTTTGTAGCGATGACTAGAGTAGGCCAACAATACCTCCAACCATAGAAGGAGTCGACAGCGTAAATGAAGCCCTTGTTTTCAATTGCATCCGAGAACCATGGAGGATGTATGGTCCTTGCAATGGACGTGCAGATTTATCCACTTACCGAAGTGACCTGTCAGATAGGCGAGACCGCGGTTGAAGAACGCCAATTGAGCCTGAAGGTTTATAATTTGCAGATCTTGTTGGCACTTGGCAGATTACAACCTTGAGGCAAATCAAACTTGGTATCATGTGGCGCTACTGTAAGATTCCGAGTATTCTGGGCCGCGGTTGCCAAAGCAGTGCAGTGTTAATCGAAAAGGAAGGGGATTCAATCAGCGGGTGTTAGACCTCCGATGCATCCCAGCTGCCGCGTCCGTCGAACGGAGCCATTCAAGGACGTGTTCATGCCGACCAGTACATACTTCATGTAGTTGAGGCTATGGGGATCGGATCGCAGTCAGGGGGTTGATGCTCGCCACCCTATGATCGTTATGACTGTGTGACACGTTCGTTTGAAGATTCAGGCGGCATCAGCAAGCAAGGAGCTGGCTTAAAAAGCTCCGGCCTGGGGCTTTGAGTAATGGTACAAGTCCGACGAGCACGCGGCGAGGCGCCATGGTTACTTGAGATTGTCCACACGCGAAACAATGAGCTTGATTACCTCTGTGGGGAGCGAATTCAGCCACTCTTTCAGGCGGACCGCTGCTCGGTTCTGCCATTGTTAGTGCTTGGGTTTCGGATGAGGGGGGGAGGCGCCTTAGAGGGGATGGAAAATTGGACGAGATTATGTGCGGACAAAGATGGAGAAGCGAATATGTGCTGGGGGAAATGGACAGGTGATGATGACTACAGCATGTCGCTTGACTTACGAGACACATACCAGCAGCGTAGGGTCATCTCGATGCCAGACAACTTGCTTGAGTGATCACAGTACTGGTACTCCCTACAATGCTATGCCCTAACTTGCTTGAGTAGAGTAGTAGAGTAGGACTCTGCTCTACTACTAGCACCGGAGGAGTAGTATATTCTAATCTAAAATAGTTACAAACTTCAATGCCCGAGCATGGAACGACTATGAACCGTGATCAAAGACCGTGTCTATGTGGTGTTTGGACATGGGCGACAACCTCAACGTCAACGGTGCTGCTCCCATTGCATCGTATGTGTTTCTGTCCTTCCTGTTCGAAATCATGGTAAAATTCATGTTTCTACTCTGTATCCTACTACTATGCTAGTCCACATGATTAGTTGTGAACGACGACTTCTTCCCCGACCTCGGCAACCTCATCCTCGATGACATGGGCGACAACGTCAACGCCGGCAACCAGTGAGATACAGGGTGTAGGAAGCGGTTTGGGAATTTGCATGCCTTTCCAACCAGTGAGATACTCCGTACAAAGTACGCCAGAGAAATACCACAGAGAAGGAAGCTAAAAGTAAAAAAATCAAACGAGCATTTTTGCATTTGTTTTGCATTGAATCGTTTCACAAGCTTGACTAGTGCTATTTTTCTACTTTTACAAAAACCGCATCGTAATGTTAAAACATGCATTTGCACGTACATAAGTAATAGTAGTACTCCCTCCATCTAGGTGTATAAGTATTCCCTCCTTCTTGGTCACGGTGCACAACCGAAGATGACTTATTGACCTGGACGGAGGGAGTAGCACAGTCTGCAAGCATATACCGAGAGAGACGTGTAGTGCGATAGTGAAAAAAAATTATATGAGACCAGGTCTCACGGTTAGCAGGTGAGACCTGTCCTGATGGATGACACGTGGCATTTACAAATCACAAAGCATCTAATCTCTCCCCCGTGATTTTAAGTGGGATGTGGGGGATGCTTTGTGATTTGTGAATGCCACGTGTCATCCATCAGGATGGGTCTCGCGTGAGACCTGGTCTCATAGAATTCTTTTCCTACGATAGTATATAGTAAAGTTTGTGCTATATGCACGTACTTGCAAAATACGTAGGAATACACAAGATTTCCAAACTTTCCCTTTTACATACTTAATTAAGGACGCTAAAAATTCCTGAACGTTCAGGATTTATCATTTGCATCCCAAAACTAATGAGATCGCCTTACGAAACAAAAATTATACTCCTCCTAAAAGCCACGGCGCTCGCAGGAGCGCTTGCGGCGCGCCACGAGTGCCCTGGTGTGCGGCCGTTTCCCAGCGCGCCGACACAACGCCTCTTCGTCAGCCTCGCAACTCGCGAGGTGCTGATTGGCGGCTTGCCGGCGGGCGAGCACGATCTCACCGGTGTGGTGATCCGGCGCCAACAGGTACTCCTCCTCGCTGGAAGCATGCACCCGGTCCACGTACCGCCAAGCGTAGATGAGGCGCTTGGGCCCGACTGCACTCAGGGCGTCGGCACAGGCGTCCTCCGCCAACCTCACGGCCCTCGCACGAGCCTTCTGCCAAAGATCCAATTGCCTGACTCTCTCGGACGCGACATAGGCCTCCCAGGCAGCTTGTTCCGCGGTGCGCTTCTCTTCTTCAGCCATCTTCTCCGCCTCTATTTTGGCGCGCTCTGCTGGAGGCAAAGCCTCCCACAAGGCGACATCCATTTCTTCCCAAAGCTTCTCAAGGCTGGGGGGCTCAGCGGGCGGCGCAGCGTTCTCCTCGTAGCGGGGAGCCGACGCATCCTCCGGCGCGCGTGCTGGCGAGATTGGGAGCGCTGACGCGTCCACCTCGACGCACCGCGGCGCGGAGCGGAACGCCGACGCGTCCTCCTCGACTAGTGGCGGCGAGGAACGGAACGGCGACGCGTGACCGTCCGCGCGGTGCAGCGAGGGGCTCCTAGGGCTTGGGAGGGGCGATGCCATGGTGGTCAATGTGAGAGGGAGGGGAGGAGATAGCGATGAACGTGAACGTGAGGGGGAGGAGATAGCGATGAACGTGAACGTGAGGGGGAGGAGATAGCGATGCCGTGGGAGGCGCAGTATTTATAGCGAGCAATGGCACACCTATGTAACATGTGGACTGAGCTGCACTGACTTAACTGCCATTCCAGTTGTGTCACTGACATGTGGGCCAGACCCTTGTTGGGCCCATATGTCAGTGACTGAATGCACCTGCAGTTAAGTAACAGCTACGTGGGCTTATTTGTTGGAGTAAATTACGAGGGAGCGAAGGGGTGGAAATATTGCTGGTCACAACGAACTGGACGAGCGTGAGGGAGGAGAGTCATGCATGCAGATTTTTTCACACGGGGTGGAGTGGTGGGACCGCCGGAGGGAGAAGGAGAGTATGGCATGCATATTGTTTCCACACATGGAGAGGAAAAAACTTGGAGATGAACGGGCTTCCTGCAGGTATGGGGAATGGTGCATAATAAGTCATCTTGCATGCCCGGCTAGGTATAGTCTCAAGTCATTAAAAACAAACACGCCCCACACAAGTTCATATTTCAAGGTGCACTAAATTATTGCATGCGATGATTAAGGCTAGCCATAATGGTGGTATCTTAGCTGGTATCATGCACACGGGAATAGCAAACATGCTGATGTGGAAAAGAATTAAAGAAGAGAGGGGGGTTAGAGTAACTAGAGTTCATGCATGCATTGGTAAACACATTTTTTTGTGGAGAACGACAGCACTAGTTGAGTACTTTTGCAGACTTCAAAAACTATTCCACAATGTGTCAACATTCACAATGTCAAATCAATATTTTTACACTCATTATAAAATGTAGTTCTTATACTCCCTCCTTCCATCTATATAGGGCCTAATGCTTTTCGAGGCTAACTTTGACCAAATGTTAGAGCAATAATATATGACATGCAACTTACACAAAGCACATCATCAAATTCGTATGTGAAAGGAGCTTTCAATGATATAATTTTCACATTATGCATGTCATGTAGTATTAATTTTATCAATAGTCAAAGGCGGTCTTGAAAAACGCATTAGGCCCTATATAGATGGAAGGAGGGAGTACTCATTATAATCAGTACTCCCTCCGTCTAGGTGAGCAAGTCATCTTAGATTGTGCACTGTGACCAAGGAGGAGGGGAAAACGAGAGATCTTAATGTTTATTTGCTAATTAATAGCATTGCATGCAATGAACTAACCACTGCATGTCGTGTTTGGTAGTCTCAAGTCATTAAAAGCATGCACACCCACATCTCCTATTGGTTGATATGTCAAGAAACAAGAAACGAGGTAGAAGTTAATGCACCGCGCCTAAGTGTTTTGGGAGTATTGTAGATATTGATATTTTTAGTATAAATTTGGTCGTGGGATTTCATTGATGCCTGTCAAAGCGTTGACAGGTCTGCTATGCGTGACCTGAAGATGAAAGCGTTGAGCATCTCGAAGTTGATCAACAATCTTCAATTGTCAAAGATTAGCCGTTCGGCCAATAAGGTGGCACACTTAATCGCTAAGTATAGCTTTGACAATAGATTAGATGGTATTCTTGTAAATAACGTACCGCCCTGTGTGGTGAATATTGTATCAAATGAGTGTACTGGTGTGGCTGGTTAATTAATATAAGGTGGTGTTCAAAAAAAGTATAAATTTGGTCAAACACTTTGCAAACGGTTGACGGGAGTAAAAAGGACCAGAGGGAGTATCATGCATGCGGAGTAGGCAAAAAAATTGCTTGTCTAAAAAAAGGCAAAAAAATTGCTCATTTATAGCCGGTCGAAGTCTCAAAGGGCGCGACCGCGCGAGGGAGGCGAAGGTCGTGGGAGGCGCGACGTTTGACGGAATTAAGTGAAGTTACATCCACGCGCCGGCATGGCGTGCGAACAGGCAGAAGCTATACCATCAGGCCTACAATATGGGTCTAGTAGACATGACATCTAGTGGGTCCCGCATAGTTCTCGAGAACTCTTTGGGGGCTTGTAGCCGTTTATCCACCGGGCAAGCCAGCAACCCCACGTCATTCGCACACCCTACTCGTCCCCGTCTTCTACCTGAAAATAGTTCGCTCCCAGTCGTCCCGTCCTTTCACATTAGTTCGCTCCCAGTTTTTTGCGGGGTACAACAGTTCAACTTCTCCTAACCCTCCTCCAAAATCCATGGCCTCCCAAATCTCCATGGTCTCCGCTGAGTACCAGGTTAGAGCCATCACCGGCGATCAGTTAATCGTCATGTACACACGTGGATCCGAGATGGTGAAAGCATGGCTTGCTCGTTTCCTACGCATGTTCAACAGTTCAACGGCTGAGTGGGTCGCAGGGCTAGATGTTGAGTACACCACAGTCCTCCGCGCGGGCGGAGACGACAATGACACGCTAGTTCCTCCTCGCCGGTGTGCTGGAGCACGCGCTCGTCATCCTCTTCGTACGTTGCATGCATAGACGCGGCTCCACCAGCTGCTCGTGTGCTTGGCAGCGCGGCGGCATCACGAGGAGGGACTGCAGACGACGTGAGCGGCCGATCCTTCGGCTTCATGGCACAGGGATGGCGACGACACGACGGTGATGGGCGAGAAATTGTTGGCCGGAGCAGGCGTGCGCCGGCATGCGCAACGGCAGCGGCGGCATATTGATGGTGCGCGTGTGGGAGCTTACTTTAGTTTTATATATAAGGTTGGTCAAACTTAAAATAAAACCGTACTAGTACACGTAAACATTAGACTTAGGCAGCGCTTTTATTAGTTACTAGCTTTATGTTCTTGCCCATTTTGACCAGCCTTGGTACCACGGCCACGATACGAATCCTGTGCAAGCGTGAACCGCGGCCGCGCGGTCGATCGAACGTGCCGTCACCGTGTCACGCTCGGAGACATCCATCGAACCTTTTTTTGTGTGTGAACATCCTCGAATATTACTCACTTTTTTTTTTGTGAGAGTTCTTGACGCTGCAATATTTCCATATATTTGAATTAGCTCAGTTCCATGTTTATTTTGGATTTGACGGTTTTTAGGTGCGCCCTAAGTTTTTTTAATACTGATTTTGTGTGTGTTGACTGAGAGAGATGTGTATGTTGTCCATATGTGTGTTGTGGCGGAAGGGCAATGTGGAGATCGGTGTGCGTGTGATATAGACATAGAGAGGTGTGAATGTTGCAATGATCATGCATGAGTGAGACATAGACAGATGCCGATACGTTGTGTATACATGAGAGAACGGTCTTCTAGTTTACTTGTGTGTGTGTGTGTGAGAGAGAGAGAGACAGAGAGAGGAGCATCCGTAACACAACAACCATCTCTCTCGATTCGTCCGTCCCTCGCACGGTCGCATGCAACACATGCATCAACGCGCACATTTTGACACCCTCACCCGGCCCCTGCCCACCTCAAGGCCCGCACAATCTCTTCGTGAATACCCATTTCTCTCCTTAGGTTTGTTTTCTCTCAATATCTGACACACACACACACACAGCACAAGCACACACACACACACACTCCCCCGAGCACACAATTCATCCCCATCCAAGGTTATACGGCGACCACTCTCGCTTGTGCTTCTTTGCACCCCAACATGCACAACACCTCAATCTTCAAAGAGGGCAATGAGCAGATCGAAGACGGCGACCACACCGCGCTAGAGAATGCGGGGTCATTTGGAAGCAGGGTGATGTGACGACGGCTGACTGACTCCTCCCCCACCTCTCTCTCTCTCTTGCACAAAATTACCAATCCCTCTCTCCCCCGCACAAAATTGTCAATCCCTCAACCCACGAGATCCTTCCCCTCTCGTCCATGTTTTTCCTGCTCTCTCATCAAACATGTTGTCTCTTCTCCTTCCACGTATACAGAATCCAGATGCACACGCATCTCATGTATATTACATGTATGCATCTTTCTCACAGACCTAACTTCTTCCTCTCTTTTTCTCTCTCTCTCTCTCTCTCTCTCTCTCTGTCTCGTTAGGTTTGTCTCCTACTCTCTCGTCCACATACATACAATCTTTCCCGCCCTATCTGCTCCATCTTCAAAAGCTCTCTCTGCACGTTTCATTCACACATTGGGATATGTCAAAATGTTGCTTCTATAATGGCTGATGTAGAGTTATGGTTGTTCTTGTTTGCATCCTACAAAGTAATAACTATGAAATGCATTTAGATTCTCATTTGACTGGGATTATGTGAGTTTGAGCATGTTGTGAAGTACTATAGACCTTGTATACATCTTGGGATTCGACAATGATTGTAACTATTGAATTGTATAGACCATTACATTCGAAGTCAATAGCCTAATATATTTATTTCACAATTTCAACAAATGATTAGTTCACTACAAACTAAGAAAACAAATGTGTACTCCCTCCGTTTTTATTTAAGTCCGCGTATTAGCATTGGTCAAAGTCAAGTTTTGTAAACTCTCAGAAAGCTTATAACAAAAAATATTAACATATACAATAACAAATAAATACCATTAGATTCATTATTGAATGTACTTTCACATCATACATATTTGTTATGGTAAATGTTTATATTTTTCTATAAACTTGGTCAAACTTTAGGAAGTTTGACTTTGGTCAAACCTAATATGCAGAGTTTACTACTACTACTCACTAGTTGCTTAGCCGAATCACTCAACACGCCACACGGGGAGTCCAGTGTCACAAAATTTTGAGGTCGGCGGGAAAATCTCCCGCGACCCTGATTCGAGCAGTGGGAAGTTACCATCATAGCCTTCGGAACAGGCCTACGGATGACGCTTGGTAGGGGGCTGTTTTCGTAACTTCAGGTTCACCCTACCCAGCCAACCCCACCCCGGCACCCAGAGTAGTACACCTGAATACTCCCCAATTTCTATCCCCACCGCAAAATAGACTTCTCCACGGCACCGCAGCCTTCGTGCTCCTCCCCTTTACATCGGCGCACTCGTCCACCGCAGCGCATCTGCCTCATCGACGCACTCGTACGCCGCACTAGAGCCGGTCCACCAGTCGTCGTCGTACACGGAGCCTCTTCCCCAGGCATCGTCTTCCAGGTCTCGGATCTGCTTCCTCGGAAGCCGACGCCAAGCGCAGAAGTACCACCGTCGTGGACAATGAACTGACTCCCGTTGCCGACCATGACTCACAGAGGCCGCCGGACCATCGTTCTCCTCCTCGATTGGTAATGTGTGTATTGAATCACTTAGCAGTACATGTGCAGTTCCAATTTTGTCATACCTACCCTTCAAATTTCCTGGGTGCTATTGTTCCCGTAAAAGTAATTGGTTATAGCCTCCATTGTCCAACAGAATATCAGTTGTAATTGTGTGTCGCTCCTGTATCGCCGCTGTGCTTGGGTAGGTTTTTCATCTGCAACCATTAGTGTGGCAAATGATGGAAAGGTTTTAGAACTAGCAAAATGCCCATGCGTTGCACGCATCAAGATGCATTTGTATGAGTAGTTTATCTTGTTGGAGATGCTCTAACATGGCAGACGAGTGCTTTAATGTTGCCCACAAGATGCGCGAGGATTACTAGTAGTATATTTTTCTTGCCATGTTGAGATTTTAAAACCATGAGTGCGAACATGCAGAGGAGCAATGAAGACCAAACACGGGATATTCGGGACATCTTCAAGGAGCGTGGCAAGTTAAAGAGGAGCTGCACCGAACCTGTAAAACGAGCTTTGGTAAGTAACACCCTTTCAATTACTTTCGTGTAGCCTCGTGTTCTTCGATGTGTATATGTTGTAGTTTCTGTTTCTCTTAAGCGTGGTGTTCTTCGATGTGTAATAAGAAGAGTCTTAATCGTCCTAATGCTTTCGTTTTTAGCTTGATGTAGGAAGTGGGTGTTCTCACCTTGTAGTCTGTTTTTATTTTTTTTCCTTTTGAATTCACTTCTCCGAGTTCTGTTTATCTGGCTTCTACTAAATGGATCTGGGTTGCTCTGAGTATTGATCTAAAAAAGAAGTAACTTCATGTCAGGATGCAGTTCCTGCGAAGGAGGGAAGTATGGTCAACCTCGAGATCATGTTTCCAAAATGAGGCTGGATTACACACAAGGTGCCAGTTCCCTAATGATGCTGGATTAGACACAAGGTGCAATCCCAGATGATGCTGGATTACACACAAGCCAGGTGGAGTCGTCAGCTTTTCGTGTCCTCGTGGCATTAGTAAAGGTTGAAAAAAAGCGTGCAACAGCCCTTGAGAATGTAGCTGAGTTCCTGAAGCAGCGAAAAGAGCAATCAGATGCTCTCTTCACCCAAGCCAAAGAAGAGATGGAAGTAGCGAGAAATAAGCTAGCAGAGGCAGAGCGGGCTAGGCGTCTCCTGCTATCTAAAACTGTTGTCAATACAAAATTTCCTTCATAATAGCAAGGTTCAAATGTTTATCTAGTCAGCATACCTTTTGTGATGTCCGTGCATCTACTGATGTGGCACAAAATGTTTTTTTGGGTCATGTAATAACAGCAATTACTTTCCAAACAATAACAGACGAAGCATTGGACATGGTATAGTTCACGCGCAAGCCCGACATTCCAAGTTCAACTTCCACATCAAACTCATGTTCACAGATATCTGCACATTCATACATAATGTCCACAACCATGATTCACTGCAAAGCCAAAAAAATGTGAGGAGAGTTATAAATAAAGAAAATCCTCTACTAGTTCCTGCTACCAGTGCGAGCACAACAAGTCAAGACCATGCATAAATTAATTATATTTTAGTCATTTTTTGTGTTCTAAAATGCCTGCCGGCTCGCGGAAGGACGTGTTGCCGGCACACGCGCGGATTCAATGAAGGCAGGCGAGGCAGTCTTAAGTTGTTTGCACGCGGCAAGGAGGCGTGCTCAGCCGGGCCTGCAGCGAGTGCAACCCTCTTGGCCGGCGCGCCGGTTCAATGCCTGCGCTATGAGAGGTCGCGTCCGTGTCAGAGCAATCACTCCCTCTAGTCCTTTTTTGTTTGGGTATAACAAAATCTCGTTTTCCATTCACATTTTAGTGGTAGGAGTTGTGCGTGTGTGTCTGTGAGAGAGAGAGAGGAGACGGTAGTCGGGGTTGTCTGATCGGTAAACAAATGAATAATGTCAGTCTGGGATGGAGACGAAAAGGAGACCGCAACAAATGTTGTGTCTATAGGAGAGATAGAGAGAGTAATTTTAGTGGTATGAGTCATATATAGAGACATATAGGGTGTGTGAGAGAATCCCATAGAGAGAAAGACAAAGTGAAAGACGAGTGGAGACTGTGTGTTTGGCGGTGAAAAAGAAAGCTTAGGTACTAAGTGATACCAGAGAACAGTAGAGACGTGAGAGATAATGAAAACCGTGTAATTTATAATGATAGCTCTTGTGACACTTCTCAAGGGAGACGTCGAGAGACCATGTTTGCGAGGATAGGAGCAACATGAAGTGAGCGTGTGGGTGAGCTGGAGAAAAGAGAGTGATAGCTACCTGAAGGAGCTTGCATGCGAGAGAGATGGGCATGAAAGGAGTGAACAAAAAAGGGATTCAAATATTTGAATTCTAGATGATGATACATGTAATCCATACTCGAACCAAAATTGATCTATCAAACATGCATACTCATATGAATTCACGCACATCTATGTTATTTAATATGTAGATATTACTGATCCATACATTTTAGTAGAACATAATTTGGTTAAACTTTTTCGAATTCAACCTTAAGATTTCGAGATCGTTGTATTTGTAAATCATATTATACATATAAAGGAGCAGAATTCTTTGTTGTGCTTTTGAAAGTATATATAAAAAATGATGTATATAGAATGTAATTCAAATTGAAAATGGATCCCGCCCGAAAAAATAGAATACAAACGGGATTCGAATTAAGTTGGCACGGTAAACGTGCACTCTGCAAAATTTGAATGAAGCGGGGAAAGTCACAATAACCGCCCGAAACCAAAATCTGTGAGATGGAAATCACCACTGCCTATCCCTGCCACGCAAAGCCTATATGCTGGATTTCTATAGGTTTTGATAGGGGTAGGTTTGTAATTTCACCCAAACGTGATGTAACCGCCTCTCACCCGGATTCATACACGGTGGGCGCCAAAACACAGTGTGTCCTCGGCCAAAATCGACTCCCTCCCCAATTCATATTCATACACGGTGGGCGCCAAAAACAAACTCTCGTCGGAAAATATTCGGTGTATGCGAGATTACCGTCCTATCCCCAACCGACTAGTGTTGCTGTGATGTAGTAGAAATTTGAAACGGGGGCTAAGTTTGTAAATTTCCTCGCATTTGAGACAAGCGCGCCCTGAATAAATGGTTCCCCCTTCCTCTCTACCTCCCTTTCCCCATTCGTACTCCGTGGGCGCCAAAACACCCTCTCCACCCCACCCTCCTCCGTCCGCTGCCGTCCGCCACCCCATCCACCGCCGTCCTCCTCCACCATGCCAGAGCTGATAGCCCGACGCCGCCGTCCATTACAAGAGATCGAACTCTCTCATCCACGGCTTCGGACCGGGATCCTTGCATCCCGTCCTCTTGCTTAATCCCCGCCGTCGTCCACCTTGCCGGCGCCGCTCCTACGACCATCTCATCCACCACGCGCCGCCGCCACCGTCTACCCTCCTAGATCTACTTCCACGCCGCCGACAGCCATCGCTACCGCAGCACTATCAAATTCTCAGCAGATGCGTACACGGCGCCGCACCAGAGGCGGTACTCTTTCGTATCTGCTCAACTTATTTATCGCAGCAAGAAAATAGATCACCACTGCTTTACTCTGATTTCTTGTCTTGGTTGCGAAGTTTCCTTTGTCCAGTTTGCACCTTCATATCCGCCATGGCACGCTCAACACCATACTCGCAATGCTTATGGTTTTCCCCTTTTATATTCCACACTAGTTAAATCACAATAGACTAAATTTCAAAATTGGATCAGTCGATTTTTCAGAGCTCGCCGGAGTTCGCCGGTGCGATCGAAGGGGCTCGGGTGGTTGTGGGGCCTCGCTGAATGAAGAAAACTCGACGCGGGTGGGGTTTGGGGTGGGGGTGGGGTGTGGGGGTGGCGAAGGAACACATGCGGTGGGTGCCGGTGGTCCGGCCGGCGGCCCGTGCGGTGTTCTGTATGGGAAGAATCAGAGACGGGGAAGAATAAGGGTTAGGAGACATAGGATCTTCATCCAACCGCCTGAAATGGTCGAGAGACAGCTAGGAGTTGCATTCTTAATGCGCTCTGGTTCATCATGTGTGGGCACTGTGCAACCAACATTTTATTATCCAAAATCTGCTTGCTCTTTACCATGTTCCTCTTCCGTTCTTCTTTAATATGTACTCTCTCTGTTCCTAAATACAAGTATTTGTATAGATTCCACCATGGACTACATATGGAGCAAAATGAGTGAATCTACACTCTAAAATGTACCTGGATACATCTGTATGTGATCCATAGTGGAAATCTCTACCAAGACTTATATTTTGGAACGGAGGGAGTATGATAGTAGTATAGTATGTTCCTTGTACTGAAGATGAGCAGGGACATTTGCAGTGTAGAGGTCTATACGGTCGGTTGTGATGGACACTTTGAGCCTCTTTGATTCGTAGGATCTTGTAAACATAGGAATAGGATATGTAGTGGCCTGCCCACTTGAATCCTATAAGAATAGCAAGGAAATGTGGGGAGCTGTGTCGCCTTTGAGAGTTACATTGATATTAAGAGTACCGCACCTTCACTTGAAGAGAGTTGGTATCCGAAGCCTTTCTAGCCGTACCGGCAATACTAGCACATATATTCCAGCAAGTTCCACTTTGCTGATTTTACTCTGATGCTTAAGGTTTTCCCGTTATATCTACACTATGATTTGTGTAGTTGCCTTGTGTCACACTAGCAGCAGTCCACTCTTGAAGCTAAACACTGCAATGACTTAGAAAATTGGCACCAAGGCATTGAGTGCCATTCTGGATGCAATGAAACTCATACGCTCCCCACCTGTTGATTCTTGTTCAGAATATGATCCTAATGACTATTCTAACCTCGAGGAGTCAAAGGCAGATGGCCTATCCTGTTCACCCATCAAGGTGCGTGTTCTAATTTGGCAATGTTTTATTAATTGTGGGTATCTTGCATATGTTGTCTTGCATTTCTTCTACTTTGTTGCACCGCCATGTGCTTAGTTTACTCATCATATATGTTGAGATGTCATGCCCATCCATTATCAATACATATTCCATCTGTCATCATACCATGTTTTTCCACTCAAATGTTGTTCTTGTGCATCAGACATTAAAAAGGAAGAGGGTGATTGCCGAACCTAAAGGAGCACCAGCAAAGTCCTTGAAAAACGTGGTGGTGCCGGAGAAATCAGACAGCACCCCACTTATATTGGTTGTACAACCAGTGAGACAAAACGTAGGACCGACTCCAGCAGACTATACCCATACTTCACTGGCCACACCACTAGCCCCACCACACAGGACCTGCACTCCAGCAAAAGGTATACAAATTTCATTTGCCATAGCACCAGCTGTACCACAGAAAAATTCCACTCCAGCAAAAAGTACAGCAAGTCCACCGGCCGAAGACCTATCCCAACTGCAGAGACGGCCAATTCCTGCAGATTGGAGCCCCATTCCATTTATTCCCAGTTTAAAAGGCAATGCTTTCAATGTTGTTAGGGACTACGTGCATATATTCCCATCATGGGAAGATTATTGTGAAGACAAACACCATTTTCACATCTTCTTGTCCAACTTACGTGTAAGTGCTATTATTCATGGCTATTATTTTCCTGTTTTCTGCTGATTGAACACATCAATGATTTACATTACATTGTTCTAACTAGGCGAGGGTCAATCTGGATAGTCATGAAGAGCAAAGCTTGCTTGTGCTTTTCAAGGAAGCATTGCAGGAGTATCGGTGTTACCTGAGGAAATCACACTTTGATGGCAAGTCTATAAACGAATTTCCGGTGAAGTCTCCTGTGCTAAATTTAGAAGACATTGAATGGAAAAACCTTGTTATGCACTGGTCTCGTTTCCAGGATGAGGTACTGTCTATGAAATCACATGACAATTTGAACTTCTACTTTTCCGCATGTGCCTTACGGATCTTTTTTGCAGTAAATCTGCTTGAAGAAGAATTCCGGTTTGACAAGAACGACAGGATATCACAAATATGCTGCCCGCTGCTTTGCTCTTGTTAGTACTTGTTGTCCTATATCACTGTACTTGCATACATACCTGGTTCATTATGTGACAGCAGTATGCATGATAGCTTGCTTATCAATTGTTCGCTCCAAATTATCTGATCTGTATGAATGGTTACATTAGTGTAGAATATATCCAATGCCAATGTTTTTTTAGCTCTGCATTGTTCTTGTAAGTACATGCTGTCCTTTATCAGTGTACTTATAATGGCAGGTAGTTGTTCATGTACCATCACTCTGCAGCTTATTTTCCTTTGCCCTCCATTTTCTACACATCAGATCTATATTTACTCTTACCATAAGGTTGGTACTGAAGAAGTTAAGTTGTGCATTGCTCTTGGCTGTACCTTTTGCCTGTATCGCTGCACTTACATTTATAGCTACTTGGTTATGTAGCATCACTCTTCATCTTATCTTAAGTATTCTCCATTTTTCGTATATTATCACATCTATATTTACTCTTAACAAAATGTAGAATAAAGGCAATGATTTTGAAGAAGATTCTGTGGTAAACTTCTTGAATTGCCCCCCCCCATCAGCATGGACAAGGCCTTTATAGAGCCTGTCTTCATCAATAATGTAAGTTTGTCCATCTCAAGCCTTCAAACTTTGTTGTATATATTTGGTTAGGCATGACTGCAACAGCTGTTTATTTTTGGTGTTTGCATCAAATTGCTTGTTTAAAGTTTATTATATGTAGTTCATAAACAAAACTTTGTCCTTTCTCAATTTAAGTTTTCAGTTGTACAACCAAGTTCCTTCTTCATACCATGTAAATTAAACTATACAGAGCAAGTGATCTTCTTTTGCACTTCATGTATGCTTCTGTTCTTCATCTGTAATCCAGTGGTGTGGTGAACCTACCCACTACAGGACAATGTCATATTCTGCAATGTCTTAACTATGAAAAATGTCATATCATTCTACTATTATTTAAACCATCTCTTTATTTGCCAATCTGAAATGGTATAAATTGACAGCACACTAACCATTGATACTTATGAGTTCTTGATCTGTAATGCAGTGGCGTCGTGAAGCTGCCAACTCCTTCACAATGTCATTTCCTGCCATGTCTTGACCTGAACAATACCATATTGTGTTAATGCAAATTTAAACTATGTCACTTTATTCGTCAGTAAGAAATGTGATGAATTGTCAGCACTGATACTTTTATGTGCAAAACCTGTCATCTGTCTGCTTGTTTATCTTTCAGAGTGAGGAAGATATAAGTGTTGAACAAGCGCAGTCTCATCATCTTGCTCAGCTGCTTGTGCTGCAGCTCCCCATCAGGGCTAACCTTTCTTGAACTCTATTGAAGTGCTGTCGGTTTTGTATATTATTTTGTCGGCGTGTTTATTTGCACCGATGGCGATCTTTGATGCCCAGTGTATGTAATCTGCTGTCTGCTTGTGCTTTATTATCATAGTGGCGAACTTTGATGCCCAGTGGATGTAATATGCCGTAATTTCTTTATTGTATAGTATAGTTTTTTTCTTATTCATGATGCTGCAGTTATTTTGCTGTATATATATCCTGTCTTCGCAGTAAACCGTCCAAACTGTAAAATTACGATACATAATCGGGCCGTCATGCAATCACGATGTAGGTTGGGCCTGAAACGTGCCGATCAGCTCACGGGTCGGCAACAGCCCGAAATGAACCCCGACCCATGATTGTGCGAATCAAATCACGGGCTTTTAACAGGCCGAAAATTTTTCTCGGTCCTTATTTGGCCCAATCAGATATCGGCTGCGAGCAGGCCGGATGCAAACCAGGCCGTAGTTAGGCCCAACTATATGACGGGCTTTTAACAGGCTAAAATTAATATAGGGACGAAATGTTAAAAGGGCCCTTAACAGGCCAAAACTAATATCAGGCCGAATTACTTAGTGGGCCTTTAGCAAGTGGGCCCAAAAGCATAGTGCCCAATTGATGGGCCGATCTGATATGGGCCATAATTAGGCCCAAAACCTCTTAAAGGGTCGGACCTGCTCTGGGCCGTAATTTGGCCCAGAACGTGGTAGGCCTTTAACGGGCCGGATCTCATATGGGCCACTATTAGGCCCGGAGCGTGGCAGGCCATTAATAGACCGTATCAAATATGGGCCGACATTTGGCCCAAAACATGGCAGCTAGTTAACGGGCCGGCCTACTAGGGTCCTCAAAATCTTGTGGGCCTACAGCTGGGCCGACCCATTAATGTCGGCGAAATCTCATGGGCCTTTAGCTGGGCCGGCCCATTATGATCCACAAGAATTTTGTGGGCCTTTACCTGGGCCGGCCTATTATGGCACACGAAAATCTTGTGGGCCTTTACCTGGGCTGGCCCATTATGGCCCGCAAAATCTTGTGGGCCTTTAGCTGGGCCAGCCCATTATGGTCCCCAAAATCTCGTGGGCCTCTAGCTGGGCCGGCCCATTATGGTCCGCAAAATCTTGTGGGCCTTTAGTTGGGCCGGCCCATTTAAACTTGTTGGGTCGTGCCACGTGTCGACGTATCATAGGCGCATTCTGTCCAGTGAGTTGATGTCATCTGTCCCGACGAAGAGCCGACACATGTTTCCTCTAGCCAATGATGATTTTACATGTGGAAAATCCCCATTGGTCGGGGCTGTTAACGGGTTATCGGATCCAAAACCTGACCCGATAGCTTAACGGCGTTCCGTTACGGTGGATGCCATGTGTCGGTGGCCCTTGACGAAAGCACTTCTGTGACGCGCGATTTATCGTCATGGAAGTGGACACTTCCGTGACGATAATTTTGGTAATGTCATGGAACACTTCTACGACAGCACAGGTATGACTATCTTGATTCTATCATAAATTTGTCATGGATGTACATGCATGACAAAAAAAGCGACCTACTGTGACAAACACGTATCATCACGGAAGTGTATTTTTTGTAGTGCAAGGATGTCACGACAACGCCTCCACATGTGCCACGTGGCGTCATGAACTGTAAGAGAGACACTGTGTAGCATGCCATTGTGTTTTGCACATACTCGAAGTACTAGTAAGGTACACGTGCATTGCACGCGTCAGATTTTGCAAGTAAATTATGAATAAATACCACACTGTAGCATGTAAGCTCTGAGTCATATATGCCTGATGTAGACATTCGTTTAATTCTTATATTTCATCTCAGTCAAAATCAATTAGTTTTTATAAAAATCTAGGGCCTCTTTGATTCGTAGGATTTCCAAAACGCGGGAATAGGAAGAACATGGGATTAGAGTGGAATGTTGTCTTGAATCCTACAGGATGGTACGAGTGTTTGATTGTGCATAGAAAAAAATGCAGAATTCTTTCAAAGAGGTTTGAGTGGATGGGTTGTTTCCTATGAAATCTAGTGCAAATTAATCATATGGACAAATTCCTATGGTTTACAATCCTACGAATCAAACAACCAAGATGGGAAAAATTACTAAGGATTAGAATCCTCCAAAATTCCTTCAAGAATCCTTTGAGTCAAAGAAGCCCTTAATCTATTTTGTGATTCATGGAATAGTGCGTTGTAAAGCATAAAGTAAAAACAAATAATGGCAATTCAACTAGAAAAAAAGTTTGGGCAGTTATGATACGGAAGATACTAGAACAAAGGAGAACCACTGTTGTTTTGAGATTTGTGCATTATGCTTAAGTTCAACCGTGGAGTCTGCTAGATTGTACATGTGGCAAAATCTGGTGGGGGCTAGAAGATGGTGCGAGGGGCCGAGTGGAGGTAGACTATGAAGGAGTGCACAACTGCGAGATCGATATTTAGAGAGAGGGGGCGAGAACGTACGCTGTTGCGCGCAGTGGCGGAGCCATGAAAAATGTCCCATGAGCTAGGGGGCCAAGCATTGCTAATCCTTTATTAGGAGGGCCAATTCATCAACTTAAACCATTTTTACCAGCAATTATCTAATGATCACATTCATATTAGCCTCGATATATAGTGATGTTAGGGGGGGCATGGCCCTTGCTGCCCCCTGTCTTCGCCACTGTGCGCGCGTCTGAGAGATGAAGTGGAAGGCATGTATGATGAGAGGGGGCATTGGATATATAATTAATGTGGGTGTATTAGCTATATATGTAATCCTATATAGAGAGGTATAGATTGATCGATGTGGACATGGGAAAGAGGGTGAGACCTCACTAGATATATAGATTGATCGGTTTATGTGGAAAACTATGAAAGACCTAGCTATACACACACACATAGAGGAACATCGATCATTGCACATGCACGTGAGAGATAAAGAATGCCCGATATGATGGAGAGGGGGATGTGTGTGTGTGTGCCTTCATGGGAGACCGACCTGAAGAAAAAGATTGCATGTGTGCGATGGATAATGCCGACTGGTAGTGTGTGTGCATGCATGCATGAGAGAAAGTTAGTGGTACAATTATAAAGAGAAGACTAATGTGTGGGTGTAAAATACTAGGTGAGATCATAATCCATGTAAAGTTGAATTCAAATATTTGAATAAGAGATCATGATGTTTGAAACCCAGGCATGCATGAATATAATGGAGATCTGCGGTGTGGTTTGGAAACGAGCATGTTGTAATGTATACACATTGAACAAGCTCAGACAGGTTTGAATTTGAGATACCGATGGCAGACATCGTTTGGCCACATTGCATCCGTGCATGGACACACTATTCTAATTGGAGATGATGGGTGGCTTTCGCATCACATATCTATATCTATACCCCTATATATATACATATTATATTTTTTATATAGTGTGCGGATTACTTTAACTTTGAAAGATGGTCGTTGGATGAGGCCAATCCGATGGTGCAAAGCTGGCAAATTTGAGCACTACTGGCCATTGGATATCATCTAGATTCCACCAGATTTTGTCACATGTACAATCTAGAAGACTCTATGGTTGAACTTAAGCATAATGCACAAACCTCAAAACACAAGCACTTCTTCTTTGTTCTAGAATCTTCCGTATTAGAATTTCCCAAATGTTTTTCTACATGATTTGTTTTTACTTTATGCTTTACAACGCACAATTCCATGAATCTTAAATAGATTAGCTTTCTTATAAAAACTAGATGATTTTGAATGAAATGAACTATAAGAATTAAACGAACATCTACATCATGCATATATGACGCAAAGCTTACATGCTATAATGTGGTATTTATTCATAATTTGGTTGCCAAATCTCATGCGTGCAATGCACATGTACCTTACTAGTCTAAATGGTGTCTGTGTGTGTGTGTGTTGTGCGTGTTAAACACATTGTACATAGTATATCATAGTAGTCTAAATTGTCTTTTTTTTCTTTTGGGTACACGTTAAGCTTGTTCTCCCAAAATTTCAAGCCGCGCCTTGTTATGCTGAAATTTCATGCTAGCATCTTTGTCTATTGTCCTGCGAAACTCCCGCCTCTTCAACCCGCACCTTGTTACCCCGAAATATTTAAGATAAATATTTGTCTCGTTGTGCTCCGACAACTCCCTCCATCTCAAACTGCGCCTTGCTATTCCAAAATTACAACGTGCGCGAAAACTCCCACCTCCTGTGAAATCCCGACACACGAAATGCTCGTGATACCCCTGAACCGAAAGAACCGCCTCAAATCGGTGGGGGTACTTTCGTAACTTACCCCACATTTTGGACAAGCGCATCCCTAAGCCATGGTTCCCCACTCCCATCCCATCCGCCAACCCATTCGTACACCGAGGCCGGCAAAACCCACGAAGCCCCACACCCTCCTCCGTCCGCCACCCAGCCGGAGCCTCTTCCCTGATGACGTCATTCACAACAACACCTCGACGTCCCTCATCCACAGTACCGGATGAGGATCTGTTGTCAATCTGGTCGTCCCGCCGGTTCATCCACCCTGTCCTCCACCTCCAAGGAGCTACCCCGACGTTCCCCTCGTCTTTCGCGCCACCTCCATTCCCACACCGCCATCTTCACCTGCACCACCGGAAGAGCATCATCATCATCATCGTTTTCTCGGATGAAGCTGCGGCCTAATCGGCGCCACCAAAGAGGTCGTACACTAATCGCCGCATTTTCTTCTTGATTCGATCTCATGGTGCTGTCAGCACTCGGTCCTGAGCCGACACGGCACGGCTCCATCCACGGCGGCATCGGTGACCACTCCCTCCACGGCGTCGCTCCCTCGGTGGCGACGTCCACATTAGTAGGAGCTGCTGCTGCTTTAGCTCTCGCTAGCGCTGCTGATCTGCTCTTGCTCTCGGTCCCCTGCCTGGTCTGCTCTTGCTCGCGCTGCTGCTCTCACTCTTGCTCTTTCTTGCGATGCTGCTCCAATTTAGCTACACTTTAGTCGACTAAATCGACTTTTGGGTCAGTCGATTTTTAGGGGGTGGGAGGGGGCTCGCCGGAGTTAAGGAAGAACCAGCCACAGTGGGGAGGGGGGCTCGCCGGAGAGGTACCCCACTCTCTATCTTAGGGTTCAGGGTGGGGGCGGTGGTCACCGGCGGTGGTGGGGCGGTGGCGTGGGGATCGCCGGAGAAAAATTTCGGCACGGGGGGCCTACATGGATGGCCGGGGCGGCGGCGGACCGGCGGTGGGGAGTGTTTTTGGGGCGGGCGGGCGACACACCACCGGCCGCGGGTGGCGGGGCCCGGCCGTTTTGCTGGTGGTGGCTGGCGGCTCAGGGGGGTGGAGGTTGAATATGAACGGCAGACCCTTGATTTCGTATCCAACGAGTGCAAAATCGACCGACCAGAGATGAAAAAGTCAGTGGACTGACGTGTAGCCTCACCTCTAGTGCATTCAGTTTCGACAGTAAAATTCAGTTTCGATAGAAAAATTCAGTTTCGATAGTTAAGTTCAGTTTCGACAGTTAAATTCAGTTTCGGCAGTTAAGTTCAGAGATGGGCGGCTGATGTATACATCTAGCACTTTGTGGTTATGTATTTTACGTCATCTATTCGAGATGCTATTAGAATTCCACTTAGGTTAACGTTGTCTCTCTTGTCCTGCTTCAGCTTCGGCGTCGTACAACTCACCGGAGCTGCTCCAACGACGAAACCCTCCATCACAGTGGAGCAGTACCTTGGGCTCCATCTCCAGATGCCTAAGATCTTCTTCCCCTCCTCCGACAGCCAAGTCAGCCGGAGCATCCTCACCGGACAACCCAATCATGCTGAGATCGACATGGCTTCGCCAAAGAGGTTGTACACTTCTTGTGGTTTGACATAATGTCACCATGCTTCTTTGCATCTTGTGATCTTCCAATTCTTGTGAACCAAACACCCAAATTGGCAGAAATCCTGTGTTTTTAAATTCTCTGTTTTGCACATGAATTTCTATCCTATTCCTGTCTATTTCCTATCCCTGCATTGTTAGAATCCTCAAATTCAAAGAAGCCCTTACACAATTACTTCTGTTACAGATATGTGTTAAAGAAAACCTTGTGTGGTTTGTCCTGCTCCTACAGTGTTGTGTTCCACCCCAGCTCAGCTGCTCCAACGATGGAAGGGTTCACCACAGTAGGGATCCGCTCTCCAGACTGTCTTTCGCCGCCTCAGATCTTCTTCGCCGCCGCCGGCAGCCACGACAACTACATTACCATCATCAACTGAGCAGATGACCTTGAGGACTACACGGGTCCGCAAGAGAAGTCACACTCTTCCGTGTCTGCTTACGTTATGCATTGCTTAATATGATGACATGCTAATTTATCGTCGTGTTCACCTATTAGACTCTGACTCAGGTCCAAATTTATGCTGAAAATTGAGTTTTTAAATGGTTGTGGGGTACATATTGGGGCAGCAATCAGTACTATCTGTCTACTATCTGGTTAATCTCGGGTGTCTACTATGAGTTTCATGTTGGGTGCAAACAAATATTAAAGGTGCCACTATCTGCATTTTTTAACTAAAGATATTATCTGTCTGCTATCATTTGTTTTGGGTCTATCCACAGTTTGCTACCATCACTCTGGATTTGTGCATGCACTCCTTACATAATCTCACTATGTTTTATTCCTATGCATGTCAGTTATTGTACACAATGGAACTGAACATGTAGAGCAAAAGAGACGAGCCTTGCGTGGCAATAAAATTTCATGCAGACATCGCTCCATGCTGGGCGCAAAGGCAGCCCCCCTCCACCCATTTCGGATCGTAATCAAGAGGAAGATAACTGTTCTGAGGGGGATTTAGAAGCAGAAGACCACTCCTATTTACCCCATGAGGTCTTCGCTCTAACTTGGCATGCTGATGTTGGTAAAATCATGCATATGGTGCCTTGCATTGCTTACTGTATACATCAAAGATGTCATCTGCTTAGTTTAGACATGTTTTGTGTGAATGCCATCTGTTTAGTTTCTTTATTGTATATGTGAATCATGCAATGCCATCTTGTTTAGCCAGGCATCATATATGTGAATTTTGCAATGCCACCCTAGTTAGCCAGTCATCTTATATGTGAATTATATCATGACATCATTTTTTATTACGTGTTAAATTTGTCAATAATTTTAGTACATTCAATTACTCTTCCTGTGCATCAGCCATTCGGCACGGTCATGGAAAAATCTGGAGTGGAAACAAGGTCTTCAGAGCAGACAATGCTATCTGACAAAGCGTCTGTCTTGCTGGTTACAAATAGCTCCTCAGAGGAGGATTCAGAGATAGATGACCAGTTCTATTCCCCCCCCGAGGTGCATGCTCTAACTTGGGAGGGTTATGTTTCTCATATCGTCTGTATTGTATCTTGCATTGCTATGTCATTTTCTTAGTTTAGACATGCTTTTGTGTGAATGCCACCTGTTTAGTGTCTAATTACCATATATGTGAATTATGCAATGCCATCTTGTTGCAAGACATTATATATGTGAATTATGCAATGCTATGTTGTTGCAAGGCATTATATATGTGAATTATGCAATGCCATGCTGTTTAGCCAAGCGTCATATATGTGAATTATATCATGCCGTCCTTTTTTTGTATTTCTCATTGCTTTTGTCGACAATGTTTGTATATTCAACTGCTCTTCCTGTGCATCATCCATTTGAATTGGTGATGGAGAAATCTGGAGTGAAAACAAGGTCTTCAGAGCAGACAATGCTACCTGGTGAAGCAGATATCTTGCTGGTTTCAGATAGCTCTTCAGAGGAGGATTCAGAGGCAGATGACCAGTCCTATTATCCCCCTGAGGTATATGCTCAAACTTGGCAGGGTTACATTACTCATATTATGCATATGTTGTATTGCAATGCTTAGTTTTTACATCATATACATGATATTGGATGCCATCTCCTTAGTTGACACATCATATATGCGATTGCCCTCTGCTCACTTCCTTAGTATATAAATCATATATTTGAATTATCTCATGCCATGATGTTTACATAGACAGCATGTATCTGAATTATGGCATGCCAACCCATTTTCTAAAGACATAATATAGTTATATCATCTCATCCCGTTCACACTTCACATAGTCATCATATTTTAACTTATGTCATTCTATCCGTGAATTATATCATGCCATCATGTTTCCATCGACGGCATGTTTGTGATTTATGACATGCCAACCACTTTAATAGACACATCGTATAGTTATATCATGTCATCCTGTTTACATAGTCATCATATTTTGAAGTATGTCATTCTATCCTGTTTAGTTAGCGATCATACATGTGAAATTGTGTCATGCTATCCTGTTTAATTAGCCATCATATATGTGAAATTATGTCCTGCTATTCTATTTGGTTAGACAACATAAATGTGAATTATTTCATGCCCTGTTTTCTTCCCTACTATCCATTGCACCTGTCTATCTTACAATGTATGTACATTCAATTACTTTTCTTGTTTATCAGCCATTTCAATTGGAGGGGGTGACGGCAGTATCTGTGGGAGTAAAAACACGGTCTTCAGAAAAGATCGTGCTACCTGTCGATGGAGATAGAACCACGGTTGTACTTGCCCAAGAACCAGCCCCACCACACATAACCCAAACTCACGCAGATTGTACCCCTACCCAATTGGACAGAGAACCAGCTACACCCCTTCTAACCCAAACCCCAGCAGATAGTAACCCAGTTCCCGTTGACACAGCACCGTCTCCACCACAGAGAACCCAAACACGAGCAGTTAGTAAGGCAACTGCAGTGCCCAAAGCACGAGGACCACCACTCCGAACCCCAAGTCAACGCTTAAAGCAGAAGAAGAATTGTTCTCAGACCAGGTTCCGTAGCTATGGTTCATACTACTTTGCTCTTGCATCACTATATTTACTCATACCAACTAATTTCAAATTTGAAGGATGCAATTGAAACTCCAATGGCGCAACAGGTATGTTTTAAACCTATTTCTTTAATGTGTTTGCTGTTGTAACTTACTCTATGTTGATTTCAGTTTCAATTGAATAAACAATTATATTCTCATGCCATGCACCTTACAAGTGTTGTTATTGCTGTGTAGTTTCCCACACTTATATTCTGTCTAAGCTGGTTTGTCTTAAGTAGATATGATTCGAACGGTATCTATCTTGATTTGGCAACATAAACTAGAATGATATAGACCATACAGTGACCATACTACATAGATATATGTTTGTTTCATGATGTTATCCTGTCCACCTTACTATTGAACTGATTTACCAAAATGAGTTTCATATACTACATTGTAAACCTGTGATGTGTTTGTTTGTTTCTCTTTTAGAAGGCGGATAAAATATTGGAGAAGGGTACCCCGTTATGCAATGGTACAGGAAGTAATGCCAATAAGGTTCAAGATAGTGAGACATCCCTGTTGGTCTCCGATAAAGCTGATAAAAACTATATTGAAGACGCTGAGACAACCCCAAAGTCCTGTCTTGATGTAGTGTTCGAGTTACTGGCTACTACTGCTGGCACCAGCTCTTCAAACTCGCTGCCTGAATCAGTTTGGCTTCTTGAGTCTCAACTTCAAGTTGAAAGACATCGATCAGATGTTATGCGACAGGAAGCCGAAGGACCAAGGAAGTGCCTGCAGAATTCAAATGCATACTTTCTGGTGCAACAGCAAGTGCTGGAGGATTTAAGCGCCAAACAAGATAAAGTTAATAAACTTGCTAAGCATCTTGCTAGCATTATGGGTACCCAGGATATTGTTTCTTGAGCTCTTCTGAAGTGGTTTTAGTTCTAGACTTATTTTGCTACGTCGTTTATATGCTGCTTTGTTCCCTATATTTGCACTGGTGGCGAACTTTGATGCCCAGTGGATGTAATATGTGTAACAGCCGTGATAGCCTAGCTTAAGTTGCTTGCCTATTTATTTCCTTATTGTCTTGTTTATTTTATTTCTTGTAGTCAGTGCAGTTCTTTTTCCGCGGTTTGCTAGTGGCGGCAATAACCTATTTTTTAAAACTAGGCCACATTAACCATGGGCTACATATTTACTGTAGTTAACATGGGCCTCCTACGGGCCGTAGAAACAATGGGCCTTCTAAAGGCTGTAGAAACAATGGGCCTTCTACGGGGCATAGAAACCATGGGCCTTATATGGGCCGTTGACACAATGGGCCTTCTACGGGCCGTATCATCAATGGGCCTTCTACGGGACGTATGATCGGTTGGCCAAACATGGGCCAATAACAGACCACATTATGGCCGTAAATGGGCTAGAGTTGAAATCGTCCGTTCATGGGCCAACCATAACAGGCCGTCGTTAATCGGCCGTATTTGATGACGCTATGAAAACGGCCCAACATATTAACGGGCGACAAACGGGCCGACTGTAACCACAGGCTGAATTTGGCCCACAAGTAGAAAATGACTGTAACGGGCTGAAAGTAAACGAATGCTGGAAATGAGCCCATGAATAAATGGGCCCTAAGAAGGCCGAAGGATAACATGGGCTGGAAACGGCCCAACGGAATAATGGGCCATTAATGGGTATAAAGTGATACACTGTTCATTACGGGCAAGTTTTACCATGGGCCGTTAATGGGCCGAGGGTTACTAAGGGCCTCATATGGGCCGAAAGACGTCATGGGCCATACATGGGCCGGAATTTAAAATGGGCTAGAATTATATTGGACGGTGTCGGTGTCAAAACCGGTGGATCTTGGGTAGGGGGTACCAAACTGTGTGTCTAGGCCGGATGGTAACAGGAGGCAGGGGACACAATGTTTTACCCAGGTTCGGGCCCTCTTGATGGAGGTAAAACCCTACGTCCTGCTTGATTAATATTGATGATATGGGTAGTACAAGAGTAGATCTACCACGAGATCAGAGAGGCTAAACCCTACAAGCTAGCCTATGGTATGATTGTATGTTGTCCTACAGACTAAAACCCTCCGGTTTATATAGACACCGAAGAGGGTTAGGGCTACACAAGGTCGGTTACAAAGGAGGAGATATCCAAATCCGTATTGCCTAGATTGCCTTCCACGCCAAGTAGAGTCCTATCCGGACACGAGACAAAGTCTTCAATCTTGTATCTTTATAGTCCAACAGTCCGGCCAGAGGATATAATCCGGCTGTCGGGAGACCCCCTAATCCCGGACTACCTCAGACGGCCCAGATGACGCTACTGGGCCTAATTCGGATAGGCCGTAAACGGGCCCTAGGTTATCGTGCTTAAATGTGCTATATGCGAACAGGCCGTTAACAGGCTTGCCGTGGGCTGGCCCGCCACCTTTTCACCAAGTCAAACGGGATGACCTTTTCACAGGAATGGGCCTCTGTTGGGCCGCGCCACGTGTCGACATATCATAGGCGCTTTGGGTCCAATGAGTGGATGACATCTGTCCCAACGGCATGCCGACACGTGTTCCCTCCAGCTAATGATGATTTTACACGTGGAAAATCCACATTGGTCGGGGCTGTTAACGGGTTATCGGATCCAAAAACGGACCCAATAGCTTAACGGCGTCCGTTACGGTGGATGCCACGTGTCGGTCACCCTTGACGAAAGCACTTCTGTGATGCGCGATTTATCATCATGGAAGTGGACACTTCCGTGATGATAATTTTGGTAATGTCATGGAACACTTCTATGACAGCACAAGTATGACTATCTTGATTCTGTCATAAAATTGTCATGGATGTACATGCATGACAGAAAACGTGACCTACTGTGACAAACACGTATCATCACGGAAGTGTTTTTTTGAAGTGTTATGGGCACGGTAATCGAGAAGGTTCATTCCGCCAAAAGCAGACTGACCGAAGCCCGCGCTAGCCTTTTAATAGGCTTTGAGGTAAGTAATGCAATTGTAGAAAGGATATCACAGTGTAGATAGTAGCCCTTGATGCTCTGTTCAGTGTTCGGAAAGAAAAAGCCGAACAGAGGATCCAAATAGTTTTCGCAGGAGTCTAACATAAGATGTCTATGTGAATAAGCAGGCGTCCCTGCTGGCTACTGCCGCTCATACTGGGGAGGTCTCCGGCCTGAAGCAGAGCCTAGAGTGGGCCAAAGAAGAGCTCGACCTCATGAAGAAGGAGCTGGAGGACAACCAAGGTATGCAGTGACCTGCGCGTGAATTGAGGAAGGATGAACGTTTTGTGCTGACTAAAGTGTCATGAGTTTTATTAGGGGCCACGACTGAGGTGGCGGCCCTCAAGAAGGCGCTAGCTGAGGCCGAGGACAAAGTAGCCAAGGAGCATGCCACGTGCGAGAAACACGAGGCCCGGGTCAGTGAGGTCCAGCAAGAGCTCCAGGACGCCGTCAAGAAGTATGAGTCCTTGGAGCGTGATTCGAAGACGCAAGCATCCGAACTTGCGAACGCCCGCCAGAGCGCACAAGAGGCTCGAGCCGAGGCCCAGAGCGCCCTTCAGGAAATCCAGGCGGCCAAGAAGATCGCGGTGGGTAAGGCTTTCATTATGCAAAGCAAGTCTGTGAAGGAAGCGTTCCTTTTACCTACCCGAATTTGGAGCTCTCCAGGGGCGTTTACGGATTTGTCGCGCAGCGTATCAGATGCTGCTGAGTTCTATCGAGCCGAAGAAGGGAGTTCTACAGAGAAGATGTTCTGGTCTCAATATCTTGGACCAGAACATCCGGTGCCCTTCAGCGACCAGATGAAACAACTGGTCGAGCTGCACAAGGTGGCCGAGCTAGCCATGAAGGACCTGATAGTCCGACTATGGCCTGCCGCGCCGATACCCAGCAACTACTTCGGACTTGTGAAGCGGCTTGTTAGTGCCTGCCCATGGCTTGAGGTCATAAAGCGATCGGTCTGTATTGAAGGTGCCCGGATGGCCTTTGCCCGTGTCAAGATGCACTGGGCGAAGATGGATGCCAAGAAGATGATGACCGAGGGGCCTCCTGAGGGCAAGGAGCACCGCCGTCCCGAGTTATATTTTGATGGTGTCCTGGAGGGATCCCACCTTGTGGCGGAGCAATGTGCGAAGGATGTTATATTCCCATGAAAATATTCGTATTATCCTGTCCTGTAACATGAATCAACAATGTTGTGTAATATAATTCTTGTTATGTTTTAATTTTTTCCTCCTGTGCGGCCGTGTTGTATGAAATCGGAGGGTTGGCCAGTCGTCGGCTTCTGCCCCCACGTA
The DNA here is from genome assembly GCF_003073215.2 of Triticum urartu. Classification (NCBI taxonomy): domain Eukaryota; kingdom Viridiplantae; phylum Streptophyta; class Magnoliopsida; order Poales; family Poaceae; genus Triticum; species Triticum urartu. The sequence continues at coordinate 195,803,743 of NC_053027.1, read as the reverse complement.
GGTAGTGCGAGGGTGTTTGGGATGGAATCTAAATAATCTTGATCCAATTATATGGTCCTTGAAGGAGTTGTTTAGCGCAATGAACCAGGCAACCAGACTATGCGTCTTGAACACCCTCACTTAGCCATAGGAGTTTTATAATAAAAACATGGGCGCAGCCCCTAGTGTCCGAACTAGAGTGCTATAAGCATCTGATCGGGAAGTACCAATCCTTCGCGTAATGCGGAAGAAATATCCAACGATTTGTAACCTCCGAACAGCTGACCTGCTCTCGCCGCATCATGACAGCCAATTTTCGGCTTTCTCTACTGAGGTGATCCTTTGGATAAACCAAGGTACAATCGCAGTAGTTATCCCTTTACTACCTTAGCCGATGTAGCGGAACATAAGGTGGAAAGCACAGGAGCCGGGCAACCCAACTATTGACCAAAGACATGCTTTGGAGCCAATGCATAGAATGCGAAATTCGGGGTGCCGAACTATACTTTTAAAAAGTGTTCGGACTTGTGTTGTCGTAATGTGGGGTGCTATGAAGCCCATGGCAATCATCAAATGTACCAAAGTGTACGGGTGCTACCGGATAGGGTTATCCATACACATCAAAGCAGGACTAGGGTTTTACGCGTTCCCGTGGCCCGAACCTGGGTAAACGATTTGCGTGCTGACCGCCAGACCCGCTCTTCGCACAACCCAGCGCCCGCCAACCATAGAAGGGATCCCAATGACCCCATAGGTGTCATTTGCCACCGACATCTCTGGCGTGCCAGATAGGGGGTGTGCGGTTGTGAGAATCCGGTCTAGCAGTTAGTCTAGCAGTTCTTCATCGCCATGGCTCCCAAGAAGAAGAAGACGATAACGGCGATCGGCTCATCCGGGGCCGAACGACCCGTAACAATGCGGGCGAGTGGTGGGGCGGTCGCGGACGAAAGCCGAGGCACGGCTCGCGAACACCCGCACCACTCTGGTAGCCAAAGCCTGGCGAGCAGCGTCGTTCGTGCGGAAGACGACGGGCCACACGCCACCAAGTCCAAAGACAGAGCCAGGCCCCCTGTAGGCGGCACGGGGCCCTCCAGGGGCGGCGTCGTGCCACCCACGGGCGACGCAGCGACTTCCGAGGCGCCTACGCCAGCGCCCCCGACGCGCTCTTCCCAGGTTGTGCGCAACGAGCAGCATCGCCACGCTAGCGACCCTGGGCACCGTTGTGGGAAGAGCCCTGTGCATCATTCACGGGACGTAGAAGGCCATCACGCGCGCCGAAGTGGTGGCGAAAACGGCGTACAGCCACCGGGCCAAGATAGAGCTCCCTCTAACGTGGTCAGAAGTTGGAGCACATCACGGTCCACGCAGCTTTCGCCACCACCCACGCCAGCGGAAGCTTTGGCACACGCGCAGTTACTCCTCGATTTTCCTCCTGCTGTGGAGAAACTCGATGAGTGGAGAGCCACCATCCGAAGCCTCGTCGGCGTTGCCAATAGAGATGAGCCACGACCGGCGGGGCCTTCTGGTCGGCGCTCCGTCGAGCCACCGCATGCCAGTGGTGGAAGGATCGGGGGCGCTGCGGCCATGGTGCACTCTCCTCCTCCACGGCAGCCACCGCGGGTGTCGATCCGTCATGACGGCGCTTGTGATAATGTTTCCGTAGGGTCGTCCGGCGCATGGACCCACTGCAATCAGCGCCAAGTTCTTCGGGAGCGAGCCCGTGAAGACGCTCGAACCACCATCGAACACCGGCGCGATGCGCACCACCAGTCAGATAGGCGGGCGAGGCCCACTATGGACCACCCAGCACCGGGGGGCTCTGGCGACCTACCCTACGAGGTGGGTTGCCCGGCCTGTACCCGTGAGCTGTGGCAGTTCCAGTGGCCCTCCCACCGCACGTTCAAGCCAGACGTTGGCGAGAAGTACAACGGCAAGACCCACCCGTCAGAGTTCCTCAGCATCTACACCATCGTGATGCAAGCTGCTGGAGCCCGCGACGACAAGGTGCTTGCCAATTACTTCCTGCTAGCGCTCAAACCCAATGTCATGTCATGGTTGATGCACTTGCCGGCGGATTCCATTTCTTCTTGGTCGGACTTGTGCCATGAGTTCATTGGCGCCTTTACTAGAGACCACCAAGCTCATGGCCAGGCAAGCGATTTGCATATCATCCACCAGAAGGAAGGTGAAACCCTGCACAAGTACATACAGAGGTTCAGCCGGGTGCAATACAACATCCCAGACGTTCATCCCACCACTGTGATCAGCGCATTCCATCAGAATGTGCACAACCGCAAGATGCGTGAAGAGCTGGCGATGAACAAGGTCAAGGATGTGGCTGAACTTTATGTTCTGGCCGATAGGTGCGCTCGAGCGGAAGAGGGGCGGAAGTACCCTGGCGAGGACGCCGGCACAAAAACCGGCTCCACAGACGAAGACGCGGCCACCCCGACGAAAAAGGGCCGGCGCTGCAACAGGAAGCGCAAGGGCAAGACCGTGCTTGCCGCGAGGGATCCGAGGATGCCGGTGCTGCCAAGAAGGCCAAGGCAGACGACCCCGGCAAGGAAATTGCCGGGTGCGCCGCTTGCCATGCCTTGGCGGCCGTCGACAAGCTAGGGGGCTCTGACAAGCAATATCGCAAGATCCACCGCACCAAGGGCCACGACCTCCTGAACTGCCGGCAAGTCGAGCTGCTTGCTGAGAAGCAAAAAGACGAGTATGAGAGGCGGGACAAGGAGAAGTGCCAGGGTGGTGCCGAAGTCTGGAAAGAAGTGTGGCAGCCAAGGAGGCCGCCGCGAGAAGGATAATCATCAAGAGAGGCCCACTCGGGGCTGCGACAAGAAGCAAGAAGATGATGATCATGACGAGGATGACGAGTCTGGCGAGCACGAATTCCAGAAGGCTACAAAGGCCATGTGCGTCGACGGTGGCGCCTCGTTGCACACTTCTCACCGCCAAGTCAAGCAGTGGGCGCGTGAGATTACAGCAATGGAACCATCCCTCGATGCTCAGAGGCCACTAAAATGGTCCAGCACGCATATCATTTTCGATGACGAGGACCACCATGACCGCATGACTACGGTCGGGTGTTTTCCGTTGTTGGTCTCGCCAACAATACGCAACCTCAAGGTGACGAAGATGCTAGTTGACGCCGGAGCCGGTCTGAACTTGATCTCGCCCGTTGTGATCAAAAGGCTATAGATACCTGATGGAGACCTCAAAGAGACGGGCACGTTTCAAGGGGTCAACCCGGGCAGGAGCCATCCAAAGGGTAAGGTCATGTTGCCCGTGACGTTTGGAGGCGAGTTAAACTACAGGATGGAGAGGATTGTTTTTGATGTAGCCGAGATCCCCTTGCCCTACAACGGGATTCTCGGCCGCCCGGCACTGGCCAAGTTTATGGCGGCGTCGCATTACGCCTACAACACACTGAAGATGCCGGGGCCGATGACCATCATCACCGTCCCCTCTAACAAGAAGGATGCACTAATCTACGCCGACCAACTCTACCGGGAAGCAGTTGCAGCGACTGCCGCCAAGGCACTCGCTCCTGCCGCTGGAGCCCCGGCAGGGAAGAAGACCGACAAGACCTCTCGCACCCACTCCGGCAAGCGCACCTTTTCAGAGTGTTGTGCTCCCGTCGAGGATGTGACAGAGAGATCCACTGGCAAGAGCAAGAAATCCAGAGGTGCGCCACCAGAGACCAAGAGGGTGTCTGTCGAGGAGGATGGCATGGGAGGGGCTTTCACCATAAGCTCCACCCTGGACAGCAAATAGGAAAGCGCGCTCGTCACCTTCCCGCGGGCGAATGTCGACCTGTTTGCGTGGCAAGCATCTGACATCCCCGGTGTTCCCAAGGAGTTGATTGAGCACCATCTTGTTGTCTGTCCTCATGCGCAACCCGTCAAGCAAAAGGTCAGGAAGCAAGCTTTGGAAATGCAGGAGTTCATCGCGGAAGAGATCAGGAAGTTGGAAGCGGCAGGTTTGGTGAGAGGAGTACTCCATCCGACGTGGTTGGCCAATCCAATAGTAGTGCACAAGGCGAATGGGAAGTGGAGGCTGTGTATTGACTACACATATATCAATAAGGCTTGTCCCAAGGACCCTTTCCCGTTGCCGTGCATTGACCAGATTGTTGACTCCACGGCCGGGTGTGACCTGCTATCATTCCTTGACGCCTACTTGGGGTACCACCAAATCTTCATGGCAAAAGAAGACGAAGAGAAGACATCGTTCATCGCTCCATGTGGCACGTACTGCTTTTTACGGATGCCTTTCGGGTTGAAGAGTGCTGGCTTGATGTTTGCAAGGGCGGTCCAGATTGGTTTTGAGCCCCAGTTACATAGAAATATGGAAGCTTATATGGATGACATAGTGGTCAAAACCAAATACAGGGCAACACTTGTACAAGATCTGGAAGAGACGTTTGCGAATCTGCGCAGGATCAACCTCAAGTTGAACCCTGAGAAGTGTGTCTTCGGCCTTCTATCCAGCAAACTTCTCAGGTTCTTTGTGTACAGCATGGGATCGAGGCAAATCCAGACCAGATCAAGGCTATCGAGCAGATTAGGGCACCCAAGCGGATCAAGGACGTGCATCGGCTCACTGGGTGCATTGCCGCCATGAGCCGATTCATCTCCAGGTCTACCGAGCGCGCCCTTCCCTTTTTCAAAATCTTGAAAAATGCGGGCCTAACGGAATGCCCAGAGGCCGAAGCAGCGCTGCAAGATTTGAAGAAATACCTCTCTTCTACACCGATACTGGTTGCGCCCAAACCCCAAGAACCGTTGTTGCTATACCTGGCGGCAACGAACCAAGTGGTCAGTGTCGCACTAGTGGCGTAGAGGGAGGTTGACGAAGAGGCAAGGACCCTGGCAGGGTCTGACGCTGGCGGGGCAGGGCCTCCGCAACCAGACGAAGTGCTGCCTAAGAAGAAAATGATGCAGCGCCCGGTTTACTTTGTCAGCTCCCTCTTGCAGGGGGCTAGGTCAAGGTTCTCCGGTGTGCAGAAATTGCTCTTCGGCCTCCTTATGGCCTCGAGAAAGCCGCGTCATTACTTCCAGGAACATGAGATCACCGTCATCACCCGCCTCCTGTTGCAACGGATATTGCATAACCCAGATGCAACCGGGAGGATTGTGGAGTGGGATGTGGAGCTGTCAAGATTTGGTTTGAAGTTTGAAAGTACTTTGACAATCCAGAGCAGAGTCTTGGCAGAGTTCATTGCCGAGTGGACCTCGACGCCAGATGAAGAGATCCAGGAGACCACCCTCCCCGACAAGGAGGCAAGTCGCAACTGGATTATGTACTTTGACGGGGCTTTCTTGCTGCATGGCGCCGGTGCTGGTGTGCTGCTCGTCGCACCCACCGGAGAGCACCTCAAGTATGTAATCCAGATACACTTTCCCAGGGAGATGTCCACAAACAACACTACTGAATACGAGGGGTTGCTTGCTGGTCCCAGGATCACGGCACACCTCGGGATCAAAAAGCTCATCGTCAGGGGTGATTCGCAGCTTGTTGTTAGACAAGTCAACAAAGATTATCAAAGCCCGTTGATGGAGGCCTATGTGGATGAGGTGAGGAAGCTGGAGGAGCGCTTTGACGGTATACAGGCGGAGCATGTTCCCCGAGTGGAGAACGACATCGCTGACTACCTGTTGAAGTGCGCTGCCTTCAAACCACATGTGGAACCAGGTACTTTTGTGCTTCGGCTGACTCTACCATCCGCTGAACCATCAACGGAGCAGAACAAGAGAAGGAAATCAGGCCCCGGCAATTACTTTTCCATCAAGCTCCCAGGAGCCGCCGGCGAGGATGTTGCCATGGGCACTGAGCCAGCCGTGGGGCAACCGGCTCCAGCGGGACGTCCAGTCCTAGCTGTAGAGACAGATGCTCCCATGGCCGAGGAAGTGCCTCTAGTCCTTGCCGTCGAGCCTCAGGCTTCGGCATGGGCACAACATACTGTCCAATTCCTCCAAACAGGGGAACTCCCTGAGGAGCAGGAAGAAGCGGGGAAAGTAGCCCGTAGGTCTGCCATGTATCAGTTCGTCGACGACGTCCTGTACAGAAAAAGACCAAACAATGTGAAATTGAAGTGCGTTCCCCGAGCGGAAGGACTGGGGTTGTTGGCAGACATACACGGAGGCATATGTGGCTCCCACATAGGTTCAAGGGCCCTTGCTGGCAAGGCATTCCGGCAAGGTTTCTTCTGGCCCACCGCCCTCCAGGATGCAACGGCACTAGTAACCAAGTGTGAAGCGTGTCCGTTCCATTCAAAGAAGCTTCATCAACCAACTCAAGCGCTCCCAACAATCCCTCTCTCTTGGACATTCTCGGTCTGGGGGCTCAACATACTAGGCCCCTTCCTCGTGCTGTCGGGGGCTTTGAGTACTTGTACGTTGCGATCGACAAGTTTACAAAGTGGCCGGAGGTGGAGACAGTGAGAAAAGTGACAGCACAATCAGCCATGAAATTCTTCAAGGGGCTAGTCTGCCGTTTCGGTGTGCCAAACAGGATCATCACCGACAATGACACACAGTTCATGAGCCACGCCTTCATGCAGTACATCCAAGACCTCGGCGGCAACGTCTGTTTTGCTTCTGTTGCGCATCCACGAAGCAACGGCCAGGCTGAAAGGGCAAATGCTGAAGTGTTGCGAGGCGTCCGGACAAGGACTTTTGACAGGCTGCGCAGGTGGGGATGATGCTGGATTGATGAATTTTCGGTGGTTCTTTGGTTGATCAGAACGACACCAAATCGAGCCACTGGTCAGGCACCCTTCTCCCTCGTTTACGGGGCAGAAGTAGTTCTCCCCACGTAACTCACATACGGGTCACCTCGAGTGCTCGCTTATGATGAGCTTGAGAAAGAGCAGTTGCGGCAAGATGACGTGACGCTCCTGGAGGAAGATCGTCTTCGGGCAGCTGTGCGAGAAGCATGCTACCAGCAAGCTTTGCGCCGCTACCATAGCCGCAAGGTTCATGCCTGAAGCTTTGAGGAAGGCGACCTTGTTCTTCGGCACGTTTAGTTGGTCAAGAATTCCAACAAGTTGACACCGAAGTGGGAGGGCCCTTATCGGGTAATATGAGTCACCAGGTCTGGCGTAGTCCGCCTGGAGACCGAAGATGGTGTTCCAGTGAGCAACTCCTGGAACATCGAACATCTTCGCAAGTTCTACCCATAAGGCGCGGTTGTCCGGCCCCCCGGCAAACCACCTTTTGTACGAGCCCTGCCGGCAAGGCATGTAACCCTTGGTACAAAGCCAGGCGCAGACCCTGAGCATAAATAAATGAAGCACTGGTGCCCTAAGTTATAGCATGCATGCTAGGTTGAGTCTTTCCCTCGGTTAGGGTTGATAGTGCTTAGCGGCGGCTAACCCCTAGCATAGAGGTCGAGTGTGCGTCATTCTGTTCCTTTCCGTCCTTTTTGGTTCGCAGGGTACATGGACATTTATGCTAAGCTATTGGGAGGAGAAAGAACGGGCTGGCACTCCGGCCCCGGCAAACCAAGGTTGTCGAGGGTTGCGGACACGAGGATCCAACCACGGTAGGTCAAGGTTGCCGGGGGCTGCAACGTCAGATAAGTTTTTCTCCCCCCACTCCGTGCGCCCGTGTGAACCTTGAACGTATAACGCTTCGCTCGCTCTCGTACCGTCTTACCCCCTCCGTTCCATGACCGAAAACTCTACTTTGGGCTGGAACTTGGTTGTAGCGCGGTGGGAAAAGGGCGAGCGAAAGGCCTAATCCTACTCGGCTGCTACCTCCACCAAGAGCGTGAGCGTAGTCAGGCCGTAGAGCAGGAGGATGGCAAGGACCTGTTGCCGGGAGACCATGTTTATCTTAAGATAATGAGGATGCGTTCCTCGGTGTGGCCCTTGACCACGTGCAAACAAAACCCGGCAACACCCTTCCTTTCATTCATACGTCGCGAACAAGTACAATTCATATGGAATGGGTACACGGGAAAGGGGATTACAAATTTTGAAATCTAACAAGTGCCCTCAAGCTTACAAACTAGAAAAGATAAGTGCCCCGTGATCCCCGTTCTTGCCCCTTTCCTCCCAGGTGCGGCAGGTAAAGGCAAAAAGGAAGGGACGGGGAACGTGCCGATGGAGAGCTTGACGAGGAAGACCCTTGGTAGAGTGCACGGTGAAGGGAGGGGCGACGCGGTCAGTCGGAGATGAGGTCGACGTGCCCCCGCCTCCTCATCATTCCCGCTTGAGGAGGAGTCTTCATCGTCGGAGGAGCTCTCCATGCAGCACTTTAGGCGATTCCCAGAGTCTCCAAAGACCTTGACGGAGAGTAGGCCGTTCTCTATTAATTTGAAATAGAGAACGAGCCCCACCGTCAGGCTATGGATGCGAGCGAAGGTCTTCCATCCGCGGTGAAGATACATGACCTGAGGGGCGGGGAAGTCGACGTCGACCTGCGTGCCACCGTTCCCGCAACCCCTCATGTTCATCCTCAGGGTTTGGGGCGGATCGAGCTCCATCTCCCGAGCGAATGGCGCGGGAAGGCGAAGGCGACGGTGCCGTGCCCGACGCAGCCCGTCCATCGGAGGAGGCATCGCTAGCGGAGGCAGGGGCCGGTGCACCGCCCCATCCCCCTCTTCCCTGAGCGCCACACCGGCCTCGGCCTCGCCCCCTCCCCCTTCCTCTCGTGGCCGGCTCCGCCACCACGGGCTCATGGGAAGGAGGGACGCACTGTCGAGCAGAGACCCTCGCCGCCACCGTCGAAGGACTGGCGCCCCCTCTCACCATGATAGATGAAAGAGTGGAGCCGAGGTGGAAGGAGAGGGATGCCGAAAGATTGTGGGAGGCCATCACCCTCCCTCCTTCTTATAAAGGGGCGGGGGTCGGGACTCGACCGCCCCACTCAGCCAATCCAACCATCAGGGGCGCAGGGAATCGAGGCCGACCCACTGCCCCAATCAGCAGCGGCCCGTTTCCCCGCCTCGCCATTCAAGGCTCACGCACACCGCCTACCACCTTCAAAGCACGGCGACATGTGGCGGGCGAGCAGAAACCAAAGGGACAAATGAGGCGGCTATTCTCCACCCCGTGGTCGTGGGGCGCGAGCGCCTTGAAGACCACGACCCGAGCCCATTCAATTAATGAGCCGCGAATCTGCGTTTCCCTCTTTTTACGGGGAAGGCGCGAGCCGCCTCTTTACCATGATGTGACGCATGCGTGCGGAAACCACCCCACGCACGACCCCCATGTAACGCATGACCCTCCACGTTGCGCGTTCAATGCGTGTCGTGGGGAAGTGCAGCGGACGGGAAATTACTGCGGTAAAAACCCGCCCCACCTGCCCGCGCACCGTTTTTTGCCTAGCCCAACAACGTGTCGCGCTTATGTGTGGCCCAGGCCCGGGGGCTCCTGTCGGTGTACAAAAGTAGGGGCTTTCCTTTTGCACCCCTTAACTTGTGCAGGGGCAGTCAGACTCGCGCCCATGGCCACACTAAGCAGGGCAGGGGAGGGATGCCGGAGCAATGCCAAGGCCAGAGACGCAAAGAGAGCAAGAGGGCGAGGTGGACTCCACTGGCAAGACTCCTGCCGGGGTGGCTTCCACAGCCTCGGCAGGATCCTTACCGGGGCAACTTACCTGACGCTAACAGAGCGTACCACCCTTGAGCCCAAGGGGTCCCCACGCCATATTGGAACCAATGCTCGGGAGGCACCTCCGTGGTGGCATGCAAATCTTTGTAGAGATCATAGACACACAAGATTAGATGGAAACCAGAAGACGACGACCCTTGGCGAGATCCTTGCCGAGGAGGTCCACGAGACCCCCGGCAAGACCCTTGCCGGGGATGACCACGGTGCCGCAGTGAGACCCTTGCCGGGCCCTCAGCAAGACCCTTGCCGAGGACGCCCGCGAGGCCGTAGCCATGCCCATGTCTGCCAAGACTCCATCACCGCTCCCATACTGCTGCCAGCTCAACCAGCTGAGCAGGCATCTGCGTGGCAGCACGCGGCCTCTACACCAACTCAGCAAGCATCTGCGTGGTGGCATGCAGATCTTCGTGAAGGCTCCACCACCGCGCCAGCCCAGCGGCCAGCCAACGTAGCGCTACAACGCCTCGTCAGCTTGGACGTGTGTCGGAGCTAGGCGAGGCGACGACAGCTGGGACGAGCTTCTTTGCCGTCCCCAATAAAGCAAGAGGGGCATGTCGGCAGCGCATTAAATGCGTTTATCCGACGATGCCAGGGGATAGACTCAGCCCCTGTACACCTTTCCACCTCCTGTGTGCCACTGTGGCAACCCCTTTTTGTCTATAAAAGGAGGCCCGAGGCATGCTGGAGAGGGATTCGGATCTTTCGGACTAGAGAGCCACTGCAACTAGTTCAAGAACACAAGAACACCTCAATACACATCAAAGCAGGACTAGGGTTTTACGCGTTCCTGCGGCCCGAACCTGGGTAAACGATTTGTTTGCTAACCGCTAGACCCGCTCTTCGCACAACCCCGCGCCCGCCAACCGTAGAAGGGATCCCAGTGACCCCATAGGTGTCGGTTTCCCACCGACATATATCATAGGCAGTTCCCAAACAGAAGTTAATGTTTATTCCTTTTCAATGATACTTTCACTTTCCATGGCTAGCCATATCCACGGGTGCCTTCCATACCAACACTTTCCAAGGAATTTATTATTTTACAACATAAAGTAAATTCATTTTTCATTTTGGGACTGGGCATCCCTAATACCTTTGCCTTACTCTCGTGCAATAACAAGTAAATAAACATTCATCGTGAGGATAATGTATCTAGCATGGAAATATATTAGCCACCCCCTACCGGTTCATGAGCGGTACGAGAACACGAAAGAGAAGTTTATTTTGAAAATTAGAGATGGCACATACAAATTTGCTTAGAACGGCAAAATAATACCGCATATAGGTAGGTATGGTGGACTCATATGGCAAAACTGGTTTAAAGGATTTTGGATGCACAAGTAGTGATCATACTTAGTGCAAAATGAAGGCTAGCAAAAGAATGAGAAGCGACCAACCAAGAAAAGCAAAATCTCATAAGCGAGAATTGAGCATAATTAACACCGAATAATGCACCACAAGTAGGATGTAATTTCATTGCATAACTACTGACTTTCATGCTTGCATACGGAATCACAAACCTTAACACCAATATTCTTACTAAAGCATAATTACTCATCAACATGACTCACATATCACATCATCATATCTCAAAACTATTACAAGGAATCAAGTTTATTTTGTCCAATGAACTTCATGAAAGTTTTTATTATATCCTTCTTGGATATCTATCACTTTGGAACTAATTTTCATGTGTTGCTTTTGATAAGCTCAAACAAATATAAGCGATGATCATGAGCATTATATTTCTTTCTCTAAAATTAATTTAAGTGAAGCAAGAGAGAAATTCTTGAAAATTTTACTAACTCTCAAATAAATCTAAGTGAAGTAAGAGAACATTTCTTCAAAAATACTAAAGCACACTATGCTCAAAAAGATATAAGTGAAGCACTAGAGCAATTCCATAGCTCACAAAGATATAAGTGAAGCATAGAGAGCAATTCTAACAAGTCATGGCATAATTTTGGCTCTCTCAAATAGGTGTGTCCAGAAAGGATTCAAGACTTAAATAAAAAGCAAAACAAGAAAAGACTCATATCATACAAGACGCTCCAGGCAAAACTCATAGTATGTGACGAATAAAAATATAGCTTCGAGTAAAATACCGATGGTCATTCGAAGAAAGAGGGGATGCCAGTCGGGGCATCCCCAAGGTTAGTTGCTTGATTCTCTTTGGATAATAGCTTGGTATGACATGGGCATCCCCAAGATTAGGCTCTTCTTACTCCTTATTCCTTCATCCATCATGACATCACCCAAAACTTGAAAACTTCAATCACACAAAACTCAACAAAACCTTCGTGAGATCCATTAGTATAAGAAAGCAAATCACCACTATAAGTACTATTGCAAACCCATGCATATTTTATTTTTGCACTATATATACTATATTCCAACTTTTCTATGGCAAAAAATCTTCAAAGGAAACCATAGAATCATCAAAACAAGCACACAACGCAAAGAAAACAGAATCTGTCAAAAACAGAATAGTGTGTAGCAATCTGGATATTTCGAATACTTCTGAAACTGCCAAAATTCTAAAACATTAGGACAACCTGAGCAATTTGTATATGAATATTCTGCAAAAATAATTGGTATTTTATCATGCTTATGTTAAAAACTAAAATTATTTTCATGAGCACAAAAGTTTCTGGCTTTCGGCAAGATCAAAACAACTATCACCCAAGAAGATCCTAAAGGCTTTGCTTGGCACAAACACTAATTAAAACACACAAAAAACACAATCATAACAGTAGCATAATTGTACAAACACTCAATAACAGAAAGCAAAAGGCAAAAGTAAATTTTATTCATTGGGTTGCCTCCCAACAAGCGCTAATGTTTTACGCCCCTAGCTAGGCATAAAGCACAAATCTAAGTTTTGTCATCCTTGTTTCTAGATCCATAATATGCCCTCATGATTGATTCAAATGGTGGCCTAATTCTTGTACTAGGGAAGTGTTCCATACCCTTCCTTAGTGGAAATTGGAATTTAATGTTGCCTTCTTTCATATCAATCACGGCACAAATAGTACGTAAAAACGGTCTACCAAGAATAATTGGACAAGACAGATAGCAATCAATATCAAGAACAATAAAGTCTATGGGCACATAATTCCTATTTGCAAGAATAAGAACATCATTAATTCTTCACATAGTCTTTTTAATAGTAGAATCCGCCAAGTGCAAATTTAAAGAACATATTTAATATTTGTAAGACCAAGCACATCACATAAAGATTTCGGAATTGTAGAAACACTAGCATAGAAGTCACATATTTAATATTTTTAATCCTGACTTTGATAGTAGAATCCCATTCATCATGAAATTTTCTAGGAATTGAAACTTCTAATCCAACTTTTCTTCTAAAGCTTTCATCATAGCATCAACAATATGTTTAGTAAAAGCTTCATTTTGTTCATAAGCATGGGGTGAATTTATCATGGATTGCAACAAAGAAATAAAATCAATCAAAGAGCAATTATCATAATTAAAGTCTTTGTAATCCAAAAGAGTGGGCACATCACTAGTTAAAGTTTTGATCTCTTCAAACCCACTTTCATCAGTTTTCTCAACAAGATTTTCACCCTTCGAATTATCGGGACGCCTTCTAACTAAAGTTGACCCTTCTTCAGTCCCTTTTTATCAATCTTAATTTTACTAAACAAGGAATCAATAGAAGAAACACCAATCACTTTAAGATCTTCATCACTTTTATGAAAGCAATCACTAGAAAACACTTTCTCTAAAAATTCTCTTGTAGCTCTAAGCATGGCGGTTCTTTTCTTACTTTCATCCATAGAAACATAAAGAGATTTAATTGATTCCTCAACCTTAGGCACAAAAAATTTCATCTTGAGATTTTCTACATCATGAGAAATTCTATCAACACTTCTAGGCAAATCATTAATCTTATTAAACTTTTCTTCCATTGTGGCATTGAAAACCTTTTGAGTGTCGATAAATTATTTAATATTATTCTCAAGATCAGATGTGTTCCTATTATTATTATAAGAAGGATTACCATAGGAATTACCATAATTATTAGAGGAATTACTAGGAAAAGGCCTAGGATTAAAATTACCTCTATAAGCATTGTTATTGAAATTGTTTCACGAGATAAAATTCACATCTATGGTAGCACTATTTTGCTCAATCAAAGTAGACAAAGGAACAACATTAAAATCAATAGGAGCACTTTTACTAGCAACCAATTTCATAAGAGCATCAACTTTTGCACTCAAAGAATAAATTTCTTCAACCGAATTAACTTTTTATAAGTAGGAGCTCTTTCGATATGCCATTGTGAGTAATTTTCCGTAATATTATCAAGCAATTTGGTGGCTTAACCCAAAGTAATTTCCATAAAAGTACCACCCGCGGAGGAATCTAAAATATTACGAGAAACAAAATTCAACCCCGCATAATTTTTTTGTATGATCATCCAAAGATTTAACCCATGAGTTGGACAATTCCTTAGCATCATTTTCATCCTTTCCCAAGATCGTGCAACATGCTCATGTTCATGTTGCTTGAAATTCATTATCTGGGTTCTAAGGGAAATGATTTTTGCGGGCGGAAAATACTTAGTGATAAAACCATCTTTGCACTTGTTCCAAGAATCAATACTATTACGAGGCAAAGAAGAAAACCAAATTTTTGCATGATCTCGCAAAGAAAACGGAAATAATTTCATCTTCACAACATCATTGTCCACATATTTTTTCTTTTGCATATCGCATAATTCCACGAATGTGTTAAGATGGGACGTGACATCCTCATTAGGAGTACCGTAAAATTGATCTTTCATAACAAGATTCAACAAAGCAGTATTAATATCACAAGACTCCGCAGTAGTGGCGGGAGGAGCAATCGGAGTGCCAATAAAATCATTGTTGTTGTTATTTGAAAAATCACAAAATTTGGTGTTCTCTTGAGTCATTGTGAGTACGGAACAAGATTACACTCAAAAACATATCCAGCAAGAAAACGGCGAACAAAAAAGAGGGCGAATAAAACGGCAATTTTTTGTGAAGTGGGGGAGAGGAAAACGACAGGAAAATGGCAAATAATGTAAATTGCAAGGAGATGAGATTTTTGATTAGGAACCTAGTAGATGTTGATGATGTCTCCTCGGCAACAGCGCCAGAAATTCCTTTTGATGTCTGCTAGAACTACGTCGGTATTTCCCCAAAGAGGAAGGGATGATGCAGCACAACAACGGTAGGTATTTACCTCAGTGATGGGAACAAGGTTATCGAACTAGTAGGAGAATCACGCAACACTACGTGAACGACACCTGCACACAAATAACAAATACTTGCAATCCCATGTGTTAAAGGGGTTGTCAATCCCTTTTGGGCAACGGCGCCAGAAATTGGCAAACAGACTTGAGAGATTTGTAATAATTTGATAGATAGATCTCGCAGGAATGCGAGATAAAATAAATTGCAGCAAGGTATATTTTATTTTTGGTTTAATAGATCTGAAAATAAAAGCAAATAAAAAAGATCGCAAAGGCAAATATAATAAAGAAGAGATCTGGGTGCCGTCGATTCTACTGGTGGCTTCTCTCGAGAAAAATAGCAAACGGTGGGTAAACGAATTACTATTGGGAAATTGATAAAACTTCAAATAATCATGACGATATCTAGGCAATGATCATTATATAGGCATCACGTCCAAGATTAGTAGACCGACTCCTGCCTGCATCTACTACTATTACTCCACACATTGACCGCTATCCAGCATGCATCTAGTGTATTAAGTTCATGGAAAACGGAGTAATGCAATAAGAACGATGACATGATGTAAACAAGATCTATTTATATAGAAATAGACCCCCATCTTGTTATCCTTAATAGCAACGATACATACGTGTCGGTTCCCCTTCTGTCACTGGGGTCAATCACCGTAGGATCGAACCCATCACAAAGCACCTCTTCCCATTGCAAGATAAATGGATCAAGTTGGCAAAAAAACCAAATATCGGAGAAGAAATACGAGGCTATAAGCAATCATGCATATAAGATATCAAAGAAGACTCAAATAACTTTGATGGGAAAAAATATAGATCTAATCATAAACTCAAAGTTCATCGGATCCCAACAAACACACCGTAAAAAGAGTTACATCATATGGATCTCCAAGAGACCATTGTATTGAGAATCAAAAGAGAGAGGAAGTCATCTAGCTACTAACTATAGACCCATAGGTCTACAACTACTCACGCATCATCGGAGAGGCACCAATAGACATGATGAACCCCTCCGCGATGGTGTCTAGATTGGATCTGGTGGTTCTGGAAGTTGCGGCGGCTGGAATTGATTTTCGTCGACTCCCCTAGGGTTTTTGGAATATTGGGGTATTTATAGAGTAAAGAGGCAGTTCGGGAGGCAACCGAGGTGGGCACAACCCACCAGGGCGCGCCTGGGCCTCCGTGCGCACCCTGGTGGGTTCTGCTCCCCTCGGAGCATCCCCCAGGTGCTTCTTCGGTCCACTAGATGTCTTCTGGTCCTAAAAAACCCACAAAAAGTTTCGCTGCGTTTGGACTCCGTTTGGTATTGATTTCCTATGATGTAAAAAACATGCAAAAAACAACAACTAACACTTGGCACTATGTCAATAGGTTAGCATAAAAAATGATAAAAATGGACTATAAAATGATTATAAAACATCCGAGAATGATAATATAACAACATGGAACAATAAAAAATTATAGATACATTGGAGACGTATCAGCACCCTAACTCTGTTAACCAGCCATCAGCTTCTACCTCCCCGTTCATTAGCCGAGGAGTGTCCCTTACCCCATACCAAAGTAATCGGTCCAAATACTTTAGGGACAAGGCAATCCGGCTATATGGTTCGAAAGACAAGCGTGGGTTAGAAAGTTATGTTATATTACTGCTTAACATAAAAAATATCTTTCGGGGAAAATAGTTCTTCCAACAGTTCCTTTCCTCGGGTAATTGTGCCGAGCGCTTTTTGTCCGAAGAAGGGTGACCTCGGGGGTAAAGTCTGTGGTCGGGGTTTGAGAGGCCCCTTCCATTCTATTCCTATGTTGTGGCCGACCAACTTGAAATATTAAGAATGCTAGTTTTCGGCTTTGTCCGTCTGAGGTACTGCTCTGGATAACCCGCGAGTAACCATCACAACGGTGCTCCCTTTGCCCCCTAGCCGAATAATCGGGAACATAAGCGGCAAGCACAGGAGTTGGGCAACTCAGCTTGGCCAAATCTTAAGTCAAATTGATGCATATTTTGGCTTTAGCGACAATCTCTACTCCTAATGGAGCAGTTGGTAGTCTCCGTTTCAGGGTTTTTTTCGTCCCACCTCCCACTTTCGTCTGGTTTTTTTCGTGCTGCCCGTACACCTCCACGTCTTACCCATACAAACAGTTTGATCGGAGGCAACCCACACAAACGATCGATTGCCACTCATGCCTCCCTCGGCCTCCTCTCTTGCTCCAACCCAACTATGGTTCCTAGCCCCACCGCCGTGTGTTCCTTTGTGACCTCTCCCGAGTGCCTTCCTCTCTCCCTTCTCCTCATTTTCCACTTGTCTCTCTCCTCTGAACTGTGTGTCATTCCTCTCCATAGGTATCACCATGGCCGCGTCATGGAGCTCACTGACGATGCCCTGCGTCGCCCACATCTAGGTCCTCCAGATCCTGATCTGGGTGTCTATTTTTTGCAATCGATCCTGATTTCGGTAGGATTTTTTTAGTCATCGCGAGCGCCCTCGAAGGTGGAACGGCCGCGTCAAGGAGGATGCCAGGGATGACGGCTCTAGGGCGCTGCACGCTGTTGCCAGCCACGGGAGGATGCCTGTGTGCCTTTACCTGGTCATAAGCATGTTCAATGATATCATACCCTTTGAGCTCCCCGAAACTCTTGGCCATAGCTTCTTCCGCTTCTCACAAAAAGTTAGTTATCTCTACACTAGCACTAGTACTTACCCAAATAACATCGCTCCAGGCTTCTGAATAAATTTCTATATGAGATCTAGCCGGTAATCATGCAGACTTTTGTGTAAAGTTTTTTCTTTTGCAGTTTGTAATGTATAGTAAGTTTGAATATTATACAGATCATAAAAAAGTTTGAACATTACAGAAACGGTTGGCATCTAATTTTTCGTCATGTTATTTTACGCATAATATTTGCATCTCCTTTCTAATGACTAAATGGTGAATAAACTCTTTTTGTGAATTAAGCATCATTCAGAGATGATAATGGTTGTAGCTTGCATTGCATGTACAGTCGTGTACCCCTTGAGTTGGAGATTATTTAAGAATTCATTGACTTTCAACTATGGCAATGACCAACATAGTCCTTTTGTTTTCTGTTTCGTTCCCACATTCATCCGAACACATTGTCCACTATGCTGAATTGATTTGAGAAGACCCTTGCATTTGCAGTCCTTCAAATCTTCTTGTCGTCCTGATTGAGATACGTCAGGTGCTCCCCCCATCTATTATGTAGGCTGGTGGCAGACTGCCAGTTGGCACCTTAATGTTAGGGAACAGAGGACACATCTTAAAACACGTCTTTCTCCTAATGCTATTAGTGAAGGTGCAATCAGCCTGTATGTGTTTGCAGTTTTAGGTCAGTGCTTATAGGATTATGGGAAATTCCTCTCGTGTGCAAATTGTCTGCGATCATGCATCAGTCTCAGATGGCAAGCCAAGCGAATAGTTTGGTCTTTCTAATCCCTTCAGGTATGTGATAGTATAGCCTATAATCAAATAATGTACCAGAAAATCATGCTTTCTTTGGAAACTAATAAGTCCTAATTCAGTCGGCAATTAAATTCTTTTTCGGGTATGCAATCACATTAACAATAAAATGCCAGGTTAACCATGGTTATTGTGTACAAAAGTTCACCAAAAATTTAGCGCCACAAATATACAAATTATGCCCCGTTACAACGCACGTGAACAAATAGCAAAGATTACTCAAATGATAACTAGCTTGCATGGCTCAAAAGGATGTTGGCGACACAGCTCTGGAAATTATTTTTGTTGCATGTGCCTTTCTTCTCCGGAATTATAAACATAGATGATTATGAGGTTGAGGTCATCAGAACTGAATTTGCAGACATTATCCTTATTCTCTTCAATTTGTACTTGCCTCTACATTCTATTTTTTGTGAGGCGATTTCACATTCATTCGCCTGTATGCTCATGGATGTTGATTGGTTGTGTTGTAGGGTTTGGTTCATGCAGCATCAGTGCCCTTTGGTTCTTCCTTCCACCTTGTATGGTTGTGTATCTGTAGAAATTCCACTCTCATGGTCAACTGATGCATCTAGAATACATATATGAAGCATATATCTTGATATTTTAATCAACTTGGCACCTGAAGCTACTCTCTTTATTTATGCATCTATCGTGAGCTAATTTGGGGATGATACATTGTTTTCTTGCTATCTGAACCACAATAGAACATTTTCTCATTGTTATGATGGATGTCATATTTGCATTGGCCTATGAAAATTCGGAATGTATCTGCATATTGTGGTGGGGCGAGTGCTACTTCTTGAGCTTGCGTTGGTTTTTCCCTTGAAGAGGTAAGGGTGATGCAGCAAAGTAGAGATAAGTATTTCCCTCAGTTTGAGAAACATGGTATCAATCCAGTAGGAGACAACGCACAAGTCACCAAATACCTGCACAAACAATCAAACAACTTGCACCCAACACAATAAAGGGGTTGTCAATCCCTTCACGGTTACATGCAAAAGTGAGATCTGATAGAGATAGATAAAAGTAAACAAGCGGTAAAGTAAATATTTTTGGTATTTTTGGTTTATAGATTGGAAAGTAAAAGATTGCAAAATAGTAGATCGGAAACTTATATGATGAAAAATAGACCCGGGAGCCATAGGTTTCTCTAGAGGTTTCTCTCAAGATAGAAAATATTACGGTGGATGAACAAATTACTGTTGAGCAATTGATAGAAAAGCACAAAGTTATGACAATATCTAAGGCAATGATCATGAATATAGGCACCATGTCCATGTAAAGTAGACCGAAACGATTCTACATCTACTACTATTACTCCACACATCGATGATATGTCTCCAACGTATCTATAATTTTTGATTGTTCCATGCTATTATATTATCTGTTTTGGATGTTAATGGGCTTATTTATATACTTTTATATTATTTTTGGGACTAACTTACTAACCCAAGGCCTAGTGCAAATTGATGTTTTTTTGCCTATTTCAGTGTTTCACAGAAAAGGAATATCAAACGGAATCCAAACGGAATGAAACATTCGGGAGAGTTATTTTTGGAACAAACATGATCCAGGGGACTTGGAGTAGACGTCAAGAAATCAACGAGGAGGGCACGAGGCAAGGAGGCACGCCCCCACCCTCGTGGGCCCCTTGTAGCTCCACCGACCTACTTCTTCCTCCTATATATGTCCATATACCCCAAAAACATCCAGGAGCACCACGAAGCCCTATTTACACTGTTGTAACCTTCTGTACCCAAGAGATCCCATCTTGGAGCCTTTTCGAAGCTCCATCGGAGGGGGAATCGATCACGGAGGGCTTCTACATCAACACCATAGCCTCTCCGATGATGTGTGAGCAGTTTACCACAGACCTTCGGGTCCATAGTTATTAGCTAGATGGCTTCTTCTCTCTCTTTGGATCTCAATACAATGTTCTCCTCGATCTTCTTGGACATCTATTCGATGGAACTCTTTTTTGCGGTGTGTTTGTCGAGATCCGATGAATTGTGGGTTTATGATCAAGTTTATCTATGAAAAATATTTGATTCTTCTCTGAAATCTTTTATGTACGATTGGTTATCTTTGCAAGTCTCTCCGAATTATTAGTTTGGTTTGGCCTACTAGATTGATCTTTCTTGCAATGGGAGAAGTGCTTAGCTTTGGGTTCAATCTTGCGGTGTCCTTTCCCAGTGACAGCAGGGGCAGCAAGGCATATGTTGTATTGTTGCCATCGAGGATAAAAAAGATGGGGTTTGTATCATAGTGCTTGATTTTATCCCTCTACATCATGTCATCTTGCCTAATGCGTTACTCTATTCTTATGAACTTAATACTCTAGATGCATGCTAGATAGCGGTCGATGTGTGGAGTAATAGTAGTAGATGCAGAATCGTTTCCGTCTACTTGTCGCGGACGTGATGCCTATATAATGTTCATGCCTAGATATTATCATAATTACGCACTTTTCTATCAATTGCTCGACAATAATTTGTTCACCCAGCACAATACTTATGCTATCTTGAGAGAAGTCACTAGTGAAACCTATGGCCCCCAGGTCTATCTTTTATCATATAAGTTTCCAATCTATTTTATTTTACAATCTTTACTTTCAATCTATATCATAAAAATACCAAAAATATTTATCTTATTATTATTATCATCTCTATTAGATCTCGCTCTCGCAAGTGACTATGAAGGGATTGACAACCCCTTTATTGCATTGGTTGCGAGGTTCTTATTTGTTTGTGTAGGTACGAGGGACTTGTGTGTACTCTCCTACTGGATTGATACCTTGGTTCTCAAAAACTGAGAGAAATACTTACGCTACTTTGTTGCATCACCCTTTCCTCTTCAAGGGAAAACTAACGCAGTGCTCAAGAGGTAGCAAGAAGGATTTCTGGTGCCGTTGCCGGGGAGATCTATGCCAAGTCAAGACATACCAAGTACTTATCATAAACTCTTATCCCTCGCATTACTTTATTTGACATTTGCCTCTCGTTTTCCTCTCCCCAACTTCACCTTTGCCTTTTCTTCGCCTTCTTCACGTATGTATCTTTGTTTGTGTTTCCATGTGCCTTCTATTTGCTTGCATCTTTGCTTGCTGAAAATCTATTGATATGGATCCACTTAAAGTGTTCTACTTGGATCATCTTCGATCCTTATGTGCTCATGTTGAAACCCCAACTAGCCTAGTTGATGGGAAATCTTTAGATGAGCATGCTCATTTTGTGCGTCACCGTTTGTCTGAAAAAGGTAGACTCTTATGGGATCAAATAAACAAATTGCTGTGTTATGCTTGGAATCTTTGTGAAATTTGTGGTTTTACTTGTTGCTCTAAGAACCCTAAAAAATACCTCCCCTACCTATGTGAGTTTCATGATAATGAAATCTTATCTTCTTATGCAAAGGGTGTTTATAGTTACTACGATATCGAACAAAATGAAGCATTTCTTGCTTTTATGGGTGCTTATGAAGTTGCTTATTTGATTGAAAAGTATGATATTACTCTCTACGAATCTGAAAATTTTGACATACTTAAATATTGCTATGAAAACTATGCTCATAATGTCTATGTCAAAGAATTTATTGAAAGAATGACTGTTGCTTCGAAAAAATAATGATATGCATGAATCTATAGATAATTATGAATCCGATGATTTGATTGAAATATCCCTCGATGAACATGATGCTTGCTATTCTTGTGGCCATGATGCCAATATTTATGAAAATTAATTTGCTACAGTTCCTTATGTTAAACATGAGATCGTTGCTATTGCACCCATACTTGATAGTTCCTTCGATGAAAAGAATGATTGCAATGAAGTTATTATATATTCTCTTAATGTCAATTGTGTTAATGATATGCAAAACCTCAAGCTTGGGGATGCTAGTTTTGCTATGACTACTATTTGTTGCAATGATCATGATTGGGGTGATTCTTCTTATGATCTTGAAAATTTATTTAATCCCCATGATAAATATGAGATTGATAATAGTGTTTGCAATATTATTGAAAGTGGGTTTGGAAGAGTTTCAACTTTAAATCCCAGATATTTTGAGAAAGTTCAATCTTATGAAATTTTTGTTAAAAGTGGGCTTGGAGAGGTCATGACTTTAGTTAATGTTAATCCCACTATTTTGGAAGAGTGTCAACTTTGCATGCATGTGGATCGTGTTGAAATATTTTATGTGAAAGCTATTTTGTTGAATTTGCTTATGATCCCACATGTAATTATTATGAGAGAGGAAAATATGGTTGTAGAAATTTTCATGTTACTAAATTACCTCTTGTTATGTTGAGATTGCTATTGTTTCTTTCCTGTTCCTTGCATATGCTAGTTTTTGCTTGCCTTGATAATTTGTTTGCCTATAAGATGCCTATGCATAGGAATTATTTTAGACTTATATGTGTTTGTCACATGTTTTATGATGCTCTCTTTGTGCTTCAATTCTTGTCTTTCATGTGAGCATCATCGAAATTGTCAATGCCTAGCTAGGGGCGTTAAACCATAGCGCTTGTTGGGAGGCAACCCAATTTTATTTTTGTTCCTTGATTTTTGGTTCTGTTTAGTGATAAATAATTCATCTAGCCTCTGTTTAGATGTGGTTTTATGTTTTTAATTAGTGTGTGTGCCAAGTAGAACCTTTGGGAAGACTTGGGGCAAGTCTTTGCGATCTTGCTGTAAAAAACAGAAACTTTAGCACTCACGAGATTTGCTGCCATTTTTTACTGGAGAGTGATATTAGGTTGATTATTTCTGCAGATGATTAATAGATAAATTCCTCACGTCCATAAATTTATTTCAGAATTTTTGCGGTTATATAGGTATTCTAAACCTACAGATTACTACAGACTGTTCTGTTTTTGATAGATTCTGTTTTTCGCGTGTTGTCTGCTTATTTTGATGAATCTATGGCTAGTATCGGAGGTTACGAACCATAGAGAAGTTGTAATACAGTAGGTTTAACACCAATATAAATAAAGAATGAGTTCATTACAGTACCTTAAGTGGTGGTTTGTTTTCTTATACTAACGGAGCTCATGAGATTTTCTGTTGAGTTTTGTGTTGCGAAGTTTTCAAGTTTTGGATAAAGATTTGATGGATTATGGAATAAGGAGTGGCAAGAGCCTAAGATTGGGGATGCCCAGGGCACCCCAAGGTAAAATTCAAGGACAACCAAAAGCCTAAGCTTGGGGATGCCCTGGAAGGCATCCCCTCTTTCGTCTTCTTCCACCGGTAACTTTACTTGAGGCTATATTTTTATTCACCACATGATATGTGTTTTGCTTGGAGCGTCTTGTATGATTTGAGTCATTGGTTTTTAATTTACCACAATCATCCTTGTTGTACACACCTTTTGGGAGAGACACACATGAATTGGAATTTATTAGAATACTCTATGTGCTTCACTTATATCTTTTGAGCTAGATAATTTTTCTCTAGTACTTCACTTATATCTTTTAGAGCACAGTGGTGGTTTTATTTTATAGAAATTATTGATCTCTCATGCTTCACTTATATTATTTTGAGATTCTTTTAGAACAGCATGGTAATTTGCTTTGATTATAAAATTATTCCTAGTATGATAGGCATCCAAGATGGGTATAATAAAAACTATCATAAAAAGTGCATTGAATACTATGAGAAGTTTGATACTTGATGATTGTTTTGAGATATGAAGATGGTGATATTAGAGTCATGCTAGTTGAGTAGTTGTGAATTTGAGAAATACTTGTTCTAAAGTTTGTGATTCCCGTAGCATGCCCGTATGGTGAACCGTTATGTGATGAAGTTAGAGCATGATTTATTTATTGATTGTCTTCCTTATGAGTGGCGGCCGGGGACGAGCGGTGGTATTTTCCTGCCAATCTATCCCCCTAGAAGCATGCGCTTAGTACTTTGTTTCGATAACTAATAAATTTTTCCAATAAGTATTTGAGTTGTTTATGACTAATGTTGAGTCCATGGATTATACACACTCTCACCCTCCCACCATTGCTAGCCTCTCTAGTACCACGCAACTTTCGCCTGTACCATAAACCCACCACATACCTTCCTCAAAACAGCCACCATACCAACCTATTTTGGCATTTCTGAGATATATTTCCATGCAACTTTCCACCGCTCCGTTTATTATGAGACGCTTCATCATTGTCATATTGCTTTGCGTGATCATGTAGTTGACATCGTATTTGTGGCAAAGCCACCATTCATAATTCTTTCATACAAGTCACTCATGGGTCATTACACATCCCGGTACACCACTGGAGGCATTCACATAGAGTCATATTTTGTTCTAAGAATTGAGTTATAATTTTTGAGTTGTAAGTAAATAAAGTGTGATGATCATCATTATTAGAGCATTGTCCCATGTGAGGAATGGATGATGGAGACTATGATTCCCCCAAAAGTCGGGATGAGACTCCGGACGAAAAATAAATAAAAACGAAAAAAAAGAGGCCATAAAAAAGAGAAAAGGCCCAAATAAAAAATGAGAGAAAAAGAGAGGGGGCAATGTTACTATCCTTTTACCACACTTGTGCTTCAAAGTAGCACCATGATCTTCATGATAGAGAGTCTCCTATGTTGTCACATTAATATACTAGTGGGAATTTTACATTATAGAACTTGGCTTGTATATTCCAATGATGGGCTTCCTCAAAATGCCCTAGGTCTTCGTGAGCAAGCAAGTTGGATGCACACCGACTTAGTTTCTTTGGTTGAGCTTTCATACACTTATAGCTCTAGTGCATCCGTTGCATGGCAATCCCTACCCACTCAAATTGATATCTATTGATGGGCATCTCCATAGCCCGTTGATACGCCTAGTTGATGTGAGACTATCTTCTCCTTTTTGTCTTCTCCACAACCACCATTCTATTCCACCTATAGTGCTATGTCCATGGCTCACGCTCATGTATTGTGTGAAGATTGAAAAAGCTTGAGAACATCAAAAGTATGAAACAATTGCTTCGCTTGTCATCGGGGTTATGCATGATTTAAATATTTTGTGTGGTGAATATAGAGCATAGCCAGACTATATGATTTTGTAGGGATAACTTTCTTTGGCCATGTTATTTTGAGAAGACATAATTGCTTAGTTAGTATGCTTGAAGTATTATTATTATTATGTCAATATTAAGCTTTTGTCTTGAATCTTTCGGATCTGAACATTCATGCCACAATAAAAAAATTACATTGAGAATTATGCTAGGTAGCATTCCACATCAAAAGTTCTGTTTTATCATTTACCTACTCGAGGACGAGCAGGAATTAAGCTTGGGGATGCTTGATACGTCTCCAAGGTATCTATAATTTTTGATTTTTCCATGCTATTATATTATCTGTTTTGGATGTTAATGGGCTTATTTATACACCTTTATGTTATTTTTGGGACTAACCTACTAACCCAAGGCTGTAACATCCCAAATTTCCAATTTGGAATGATAAACATTAGATCATCATTGCATATCATATTTTATTTTGCATTTTGGTTGATCCTAGAAATTCTACGCAACTCAATGACCCACGGAGAGAGTTTGGGATTTTGTTATTTTCATATTTGAGTTTTCTCAAATTTTGAGAATAGGATCATTTGATTTTATTTATTTTATCATCAATTATTTCTATTACAACAATATGAGAGAGGGAATAAAATGACTTTTCCAAAATAAAGAAATATTGAGGATTTAATAATAGAATCAAATAAGATTTTATTTCGGAGTTTTTCGGTGTTTTATTTGAATTTAGGAAAAATGTGCATTTTTCAAAATTGCATTTAGGTCCCAAATAAATGTTCACCTTGTGCGGCTTGATTTTAGAAGCCCGAGAAAATTTATTTTGGAATTTTTGGAGTCCGTTTAGTATTTCTTTTTATTTTTCTTCTGAGCGAAATAAAAAAAGTGAACCAACCTACGGGCCGTGTCCGACTAGGACTCCGGCCCGGCTAGCCTTTATAAGCCGGGGGAGGCCCAGCCCCAGCCCCAGCCAAACCCTAGCCGCCGCGCCCCAGCCCCGCGCCGCCGCCAGCCGCCCGCGCCGCGCGCCGCCGCGCCGCCGCCCGATTGCCGCCGCCACCGCCCCGCGCCGCCACCGCCGGACGCCGCCGCCTCCGCCGCCGCCGAGGTTCGCCGCCGCCTCGACTTCCGTGCCATTGGTTTTTTTAAAAAAATAATTAGATCGGTTTTTCCATCAGTTTTTTTTAGTTTCGTTTTTTAAAATAGATCGGTTTTTCCGATTATTTAATTAGCGGGCGTTCGTCCGTTCGTTCGTTCTAGCGAGCGTTCGTCGTTTTTCTTTTTCTCGGATTAAATCCGTGATTTTTCTGATCGCGATTCCTGATCCGATTTTCATTTTAGTATAACTTTTCGCTCGTTTATCGGAATCAGCGATTCAAGCGCCTAGAGTTTCGTCTCGAAACCCTCTATCCGTTTAACCAACTTAAACAAGATTTTGCTACTGTAAAATTTGCCATAGATCCAAATTACTAGAACGAAGCTGTTTTCTTTTGCCGTTTGACTTTCGTTGCTTCGTTCGATTTGATTCTTTTTGCCAACCGGAGTTCTTAAGTTGAACCTTCCGGTTAGATCTCTTATTTGAGTTTTACCTGTGCATTAGATGAGTACTTATTGTATGCTTGTTTGTTTGTCTGCGATAGAATACCCAGAGTGCGCCACCTGTTACTTCGAATCGTTAGGTTTCGCGGATCATCAGCAAGGCAAGTAACACTTTGATCATACCTTTTCTACTACCCAGTTTTATTGCATTAGATCAACCCTCACAGATTGCATGATTAGGATCTAATTAAATTGTGGGATGGGAAGTAGATGAGGTAGTACCTATTACCTGTTATTATCAAACCTTTGGGAGTTACTTCTACGTTTCCTTATTGTCCATGCTATGCCAGTAGACGTGGATTGGGTTTGTCATATCCATGATAGATGTGAGTTTTTTTAATTAATGGTTTATCTAAGGTGGCAACTTAAACACACATATGGGTGGATTGATGCACCTGGTTATTCCAGGACTTGCCTGTTTTCTTTTGGACCGCCACCCAGGCTCAAAGGGATCATGAGACTATTCATACTAGAAACTTCCGTGTGCAGCCACAAGCTATTATGCGCTCTAGCATAGTTGATTAAGTTATGCGAACTCTTACAGTGGTAGACTAGCAGATGTAGGGGATGTAGGTGGCACGGTATACCCCATCGTAAGGTGCTAGCGCTTCTGAAAGACTATGTCTCGGTCATCCGTCTTCTCAAACACCATGTAGTGCGAGAAACCAAACGGAGGCGATCGAGTCTTGTGGGGAAAAGTGCGCAAACCTCTGCAGAGTGTAATAAACTAATCATGATTAGCCGTGTCCCTGGTTATGGACATCTTGAGTGTCTAGTACTTGGATTATCATGTGAATCTCAACATGTTACTCTAAATTAATTTTGTTGGGTTATGTTTAAAGATGATACTTAATTGGGATTGAGAATGCTGTCAACCATTCTCAATGTTTAACAAC
This sequence comes from Triticum urartu, assembly GCF_003073215.2. NCBI lineage: Eukaryota > Viridiplantae > Streptophyta > Magnoliopsida > Poales > Poaceae > Triticum > Triticum urartu. Next base: position 195,775,889 of record NC_053027.1, on the reverse strand, counting down.
TACTGTGATAGTTTAATAAATTTATTCCTTTGAAGTAGGGAAAAATTGGCTTTCCGCAAAACTGTAACCATAGAGCTTTCCACCAGCCAAATATTCATATAGTATAGCTGTTTCATTCCATTACTCTCTATGTGTTACATTGCCAGCATATTCCATGTGCTGACCCGTTTCGGGCTGCAACGTTAATGTTGCAGACTTTTCAGACGCCGATTAAGGAGTTTTTAGGTCGTGGTTCTATACTCAGTGATGCCGTTGGAGTTGATGGACTCACTTATCTTCCAAGCCTTCCGCTGTTATCATTATTAGATGGCCTTAAGCCATATTTATTTGTAATAAGTTCTCTTATGAGACACTCGATGTAATAAGTGTGTGATTGCTACTCTGCTATAAATCCTACGAGTACTGTGTGGTGTCAGCATTATTGATCCAGGGATGACACTGGAGCACAGAGATCAGACTATTTGAGGTCTGGTCGCTACAGAGATGGTATCAGAGCACACGCTGACTGTAGGACACGACCACTAAGTTAGAGACCTAGATCACTATTCACTCTCTTCTCTTCTGACCTCTCATCTTTTCTACTCTTTAGGATGGCGGATGCAAGGAACAAGTTCACGCAACCGGATGAAGATACACCCTTTGGACGTCACTTGAAGGAACTCACTAGGTACATGAATATAGGAGTACCAAGCTTCACGGGAACCTACAACGCCACTTTACCTGAAGAAGAGCGCTGGATGATTCAAGTTCAAGTTCCAGGAAGGACCTTCATGCCAGTCACTAAGCCCATAGAGTTTTCTTTTGATGCACGAACTTGGAGTCTAGGAAAGAGCATGGCAGCTCACATCGCCATGGGACGCATTGGAGAAGTCTACCACAAGGATCTCTAGGATACTATCTACCAGATTTGTGGGTGCCGAGATGAGCACTGGGACATGATCAGCACCAGGAAGGATAGATCAATCGCAGCTTTTATCCAGGAGTTAAACCAGCACATTCGACGACAGGAGAACCAGATGTGCGCCGACATGATAGATCTGAAGAAGGCTAAGACTAGAATCAAGGAGCTGGAGGAAGAACTCAAGGCTACACGTGAAGATTATGAAGAGGAAATTGAAGTATTGGTGGAGAAGAATGACAACCTGATCAAGAAGATTGGAATATTTATGGGAGGCCCTACGCCAGTAGATGAAGACGAAGAACCCAAGGAGATTAGCCCGGAATACTACATCATCATCGACGGCACCGATTCGGAACCAGAGAGTAGCGATGATGACTATGTTGATGAAGCTGGAGCAGATATCATGGAGTCTGCAACTGAAGAATATTTCTAGTAGACCACCCCATCAGTAGTAGTAGTACACCATGTAAATATAGTAGTCCGAGCACTTTTGTGATAGTAGATCGATTGTATGCCCTTGTTTGATTGAATGAAGTGAATTGTTTGCTTTTGCCTCATGTGCATATGGGTAGTGTTTTCTCTTTAGACCCCCTCTATTCTTATATCCCATCTTTTCTAAACCCTCAGATGCCTCTGAGACGTGACCCCGGATTTTCCTTTCCACCGGAGCTCACCCAGTTGATCCAACAGCAGAACACATTGATGCAGTTGCTAGTCCAGAATCAGAATCAAGGGAACAACAACAGCAACCCACCACCACCACCACCTGTTGACCACTTAGCCCGTTTTCTTAGGCTGAATCCACCGGTGTTTTCCAGTAGCACCGAGCCGATAGTAGCAGATGATTGGCTCCGCAATACAGTTAGGGAGTTGACCACAGCAGGATGCACAGATGCGGAGAAGGTGAAGTTTGCCGCACATCAGCTAGAAGGACCCGCAGCATCATGGTGGGAGAATTTCACAGCCACTTTCCCAGTCGACACTGTCACATGGGACCAGTTTCAGCAGGCTTTTCGTACTGCACACGTTTCAGCAGGAGCTATGGCCATGAAGAAGCGTGAGTTTCGCAACTTGCGCCAAGGAGGACAGACAGTTGGCCAGTATGTGGAGGAATTTAGTAGGTTAGCACGTTATGCACCAGATGACGTCGCTACGGATGCATCTAAGCAGGAGAAATTTCTGGAAGGACTGAATGATGAGTTGAGCATGCAGTTGATGGTAGCCACCTTCAACAACTACCAGGAGTTGGTAGATCGTGCTCTTATGATTGAAGGCAAGCAGCAGCAAATTGAGAATCGTAAGAGGAAGTATGGACAAGGAAAGTATACTTCAGGAGCTCAGCAGAAGCTACGTTTTACCCCTAGACTGGGAGGACATTTTCAGCATACCCATGGAGGAGGTAGCTCGCACAATCACAATGGCACCAAGAATGGAAATGGAAATGGAGGAAGCAACGGCCAGAACCGCACCAACCCCTCAACCCAGCCAAGAAGGACCTAAGCCAAGTCACTTGTTTTAAGTGTCAGAAGACCAGACATTATGCCAATGAATGTCCTGAAGGCCAAAATGGCAATGGAAGTTCTGGTAAGAAGCCGAACCCTTTCAACAGGGGACAGGTGAACCACGTTAGCGTGGAGGAGGTTGAAGCTCAGCCCGATGCAGTAATAGGTAAGTTTTTGGTTAAGTCATTTACTGCACTCGTTCTTTTTTATACTGGTGCATCACATTCATACATCTCAAGGGGATTTGTGGATAAGTATAACCTATCAACCCAAGCCCTTAGGTCACCCATGTTAGTAACCTCGCCTGGAGCAGAGTATGTGGCTAGTCTATGGTGTGATCGGTTACCATTAAGGATTGGTAACTATGTTTTTCCCTCAGACCTAATAGTATTGAAATCTCAAGGATTGGATGTGATATTAGGCATGGATTGGTTATCAAAGTATGAAGGGAATATTGAATGTGCTAGTAAGTCAATTTTGCTTACCACACCAGAAGGGAGAAGGATCAAGTATGTATCCCGGCATGTGCCAAAAAGGACTCAAGTAAACTGCCTAACATGAGTTGTGCATGAGGAAGTACGAGTGGTAAGGGATTTCCCTGATGTATTTCCAGAAGAGTTGCCAGGCATGCCACCGAATAGAGATATTGAGTTTTTGATTGAGCTATTGCCAGGCACAGGGCCAATATCAAAGAGACCATATAGGATGCCAGCAAAGGATTTGGTGGAAATTAAGAAGCAGATTAAGGAGTTAATGGATAAGGGATATATTCGCCCAAGTTCTTCACCTTGGGGATCGCCAGTACTTCTAGTGGAAAAGAAGGATGGATCGTTAAGGATGGTTGTTGACTATCGAGGATTGAATGAAGTAACGATCAAGAACAAGTACCCACTACCAATGATCAACAATCTGTTTGATCGATTGCATGGAGCTAAGGTATTTTCCAAGATCGATCTGCGATCAGGATACCACCAGTTGAAGATTCGAGAACAGGATATTCCTAAGACAGCTTTTACCACCAGGTATGGGTTGTATGAGCATACCGTTATGTCATTTGGTATGACTAACGCACCTGCATATTTTATGAACATGATGAACAAAGTGTTTATGGAGTTCTTGGATAAGTTCGTCGTAGTGTTCATTGATGATATCCTGGTGTATTCGAAGAATGAAGAGGAACATAAGGAGAATTTGCGTTTGGTACTTGGAAAGCTCAGAGAACATCAATTATATGCCAAGTTCAGCAAATGTGAGTTTTGGTTGAAGGAAGTAGGATTCCTCAGACACGTTATATCTGGAGAAGGTATAGCAGTTGATCCCACTAAAGTTGAAACCGTGACCATGTGGGAAGCCCCAACAACATTTGGAGAGATCCGAAGTTTTCTTAGACTCGCAGGATACTACCGGAGATTTATTGAGAATTTCTCAAAGATTGCGAAGCCTATGACGGAGTTGTCGAAGAAAGATACCAAGTTCATATGGACAGAGGAATGTGAGGCTAGTTTCCAGGAGTTGAAGAAATGCTTAGTTACCTCACCAGTATTGGTTTTGCTAGACCAGACCAAAGATTATGAGGTGTATTGCGACGCTTCATGTCGAGGACTTGGAGCAGTGCTTATGCAGGAAGGGAGAGTTGTTTCATATGCCTCAAGGCCACTGAAGCCTCATGAGTTGAATTATGCTACGCATGATTTGGAGTCAGCAGCCGTAGTGCATGCTTTGAAAACATGGAGACATTTCCTCATCGGAAACCATTGTGAGGTGTACACGGATCATAAGGGTTTGAAGTACATTTTCACACAGAAGGAGTTGAATCTCAGACAAAGGAGATGGTTGGAGCTTATCAAGGATTATGATATGAAATTGCATTATCACCCCGGAAAGGCTAATGTAGTAGCCGACGCATTAAGCCGTAAGAGCCATGTCAATACATTAATGACGGGAGAAATACCCAAGGAGTTAGCAGAAAATCTTCGTGAACTATGTTTGGAAATAGTTCCGAGAGGCTATGTAGCAGCATTGGAGATTCAGTCAACTTTGATGGATAGAATCAGAGAAACTCAGAAAACTGACAAAGAGATTGCCGCTATAAAGGAGAAACTGAGCAAAGGAAAAGCTAAAGGATTTCGTGAGGATGAGCACGACACCCTATGGTTTGAAGACCGCGTTAACGTGCCCAATGACCCGGAGATCAGGAAGTTGATACTGCAAGAGGCACACGATTCACCATATTCGATTCGCCCAGGAAATACCAAGATGTATTTGGATTTGAAGGATATTTTCTGGTGGACCGGAATGAAGAAGGATATTGCGGAGTATGTAGCAGTTTGTGATGTATGTCAGAGAGTAAAGGCAGAGCATCAGAAGCCAGCAGGATTGTTACAACCCCTTGCCGATACTCGAATGGAAGTGGGATAAGCTAGGCATGGATTTTATCACGGGATTACCCAGGACTCGTTCAGGCTATGACTCAATTTGGGTTGCAGTTGATCGATTGACGAAGGTAACTCATTTCATCCCGGTAAAGACCACTTACACCAGTGCTAAGTTGGCAAAGATATACATGACCAGGATCGTATGTCTGCATGGAGTTCCAAGGAGTATCGTATCAGATAGAGGAACCCAGTTTACCTCAAAGTTCTGGAAACAGTTGCACGAAACTTTGGGAACCAAGCTAGAATTTAGTACAGCTTTTCATCCACAGACAGATGGACAAACCGAGAGAGTCAATTAGATTTTGGAGGATATGCTGAGAGCTTGTGCGCTAGATTACGGATCTAGTTGGGATGATAATTTGCCATATGCAGAGTTCTCTTACAACAACAGTTACCAAACCAGTTTGAAGATGGCCCCTTTCGAAGCCTTGTACGGAAGGAGGTGCAGGACACCGTTGTCGTGGGACGAAGTTGGAGACCGCCAGTTGTTTGGACCTGACTTGATTAAAGAGTCTGAACAGAAGGTGAAGTTGATTCGCGATAGGCTCAAGGTAGCCCAGTCCAGACAGAAGAGTTATGCAGATTCTAAACGCAAGGAGACAGTTTATGAAGTCGGAGATAGAGCTTATCTTCGAGTATCTCCACTTCGGGGAACAAAGCATTTTGGAGTTAAAGGGAAGTTAGCGCCACGATTTGTAGGACCATATTGAGTTTTGGAGCGTATGGGAGAAGTGGCCTACAAGTTGGAATTGCCCGAAGGATTGTCAGGAGTTCATGATGTGTTCCATGTTTCCCAGTTGAAGAAGTGTCATGCGGAGATGGCTGACATACCGTTGAGAGACACAGTGCCATTGGAAACTATCCAGTTGGATAACGATTTGACCTACGAGGAGAAACCAATTAAGATCCTCGAGTTTGCCAGCCGAGTCACTCGCAGCAAGGTTATCAAGTTTTGCAAAGTTCAGTGGAGCCACCACACAAAGGATGAAGCCACCTGGGAACGACAGGAAGATTTGCTCAAAGACCACCCTCACCTATTTTCTAGCCAACCCGAATCTCGAGGGCGAGATTCATCTTAAGGGGGGTAGGTTTGTAACATCCCAAATTTCCAATTTGGAATGTTATACATTAGATCATAATTACATATCATATTTTATTTTGCATTTTGGTTGATCCTAGAAATTCTACGCAACTCAATGACCCACGGAGAGAGTTGGGGATTTCGTTATTTTCATATTTGAGTTTTCTCAAATTTTGAGAATAGGATCATTTGATTTTATTTATTTTATCATCAATTATTTCTATTACAACAATATGAGAGAGGGAATAAAATGACTTTCCCAAAATAAAGAAATATTGAGGATTTAATAATAGAATCAAATAAGATTTTATTTCGGAGTTTTCCGGTGTTTTATTTGAATTTAGGAAAAATGTGCGTTTTTCAAAATTGCATTTAGGTCCCAAATAAATGTTCACCTTGTGCGGCATGATTTTAGAAGCCCGCGAAAATTTATTTCGGAATTTTTGGAGTCCGTTTAGTATTTCTTTTTATTTTTCTTCCGAGAAAAAAAAAAGTGAACCGACCTACGGGCCGTGTTCGACTAGGACTCCGGCCCGGCTAGCCTTTATAAGCCGGGGGAGGCCCAGCCCTAGCCCCAGCCAAACCCTAGCCGCCGCGCCCCAGCCCCGCGCCGCCGCCAGCTGCCGCCTCGCCGCCTGCGCCGCGCGCCGCCGCCTGCACCGCCGCCGCCGTCGCCCGCCACCGTGCCGCCGCCGCCGAGGTTCGCCGCCGCCTCGACTTCCGTGCCATCGTTTTTAAAAAAAAATTAGATCGGTTTTTCCGTCGGTTTTTTTTGTTTCGGTTTTTTTAAATAGATCGGTTTTTCCGGTTTATTTAATTAGCGAGCGTTCGTCCGTTCGTTCATTCTAGCGAGCGTTCGTCGTTTTTCTTTTTCTCGGATTAAATCCGCGATTTTTCTGCTCGCAATTCCTGATCCGATTTTCGTTTTAGTATAACTTTTCGCTCGTTTATCGGAATCAGGCGATTCAAGCGCCTAGAGTTTCGTATCGAAACCCTCTATCCGTTTAACCAACTTAAACAAGATTTTGCTACTGTAAAATTTTCCCTAGATCCAGATTACTAGAATGAAGCTATTTTCTTTCGCCGTTTGACTTTCGTTGCTTCGTTCGATTTGATTCTTTTTGCCAACCGGAGTTCTTAAGTTGAACCTTCTGGTTAGATCTCTTATTTGAGTTTTACCTGTGCATTAGATGAGTACTTATTGTATTCTTGTTTGTTTGTCTGCGATAGAATACCCGGAGTGCGCCGCCTGTTACTTCAAATTGTTAGGTTTCGCGGATCATCAGCAAGGCAAGTAACACTTTGATCATACCTTTTCTACTACCCAGTTTTATTGCATTAGATCAACCCTCACACATTGCATGATTAGGATCTAATTAAATTGTGGGATGGGAAGTAGATGAGGTAGTACCTATTACCTGCTATTATCAAACCTTTGGGAGTTACTTCTACGTTTGCTTATTGTGCCATGCTATGCCAGTAGACGTGGATTGGGTGAGTGATATCCATGACAGATGTGAGTTTTGTTAATTAATGGTTTATCTAAGGTGGCAACTTAAACACACATCTGGGTGGATTGAGGCACCTGGTTATTCCAGGACTTGCCTGTTTTCTTTTGGACCGCCACCCAGGCTCAAAGAGATCATGAGACTATTCATACTAGAAACTTCCGTGTGCAGCCACAAGCTATTATGGGCTCTAGCATAGTTGATTAAGTTGTGCGAACTCTTACAGTGGTAGACTAGCAGATGAAGGGGATGTAGGTGGTACGGTCTACCCCATCGTAAGGTGCTAGCGCTTCTGAAAGACTATGTCTCGGTCATCCGTCTTCTCAAACACCATGTAGTGCGAGAAACCAAACGGAGGCGATCGAGTCTTGTGGGGAAAAGTGCGCAAACCTCTGCAGAGTGTAATAAAGTAATCATGATTAGCCGTGTCCTCGGTTATGGACATCTTGAGTATCTAGTACTTGGATTATCATGTGAATCTCAACATGTTACTCTAAATTAATTTTGTTGGGTTATGTTTAAAGATGATGCTTAATTGGGATTGAGAATGCTGTCAACCATTCTCAATGTTTAACAACTACCATGATAGTTAAATAAATTTATTCCTTTGAAGTAGGGAAAAATTGGCTTTCCGCAAAACTGTAACCATAGAGCTTTCCACCAGCCAAATATGCATATAGTATTGCTGTTTCATTCCATTACTCTCTATGTGTTACATTGCCAGCATATTCCATGTGCTAACCCGTTTCGGGCTGCAACGTTAATGTTGCAGACTTTTCAGACGATGATTAAGGAGTTTTTAGGTCGTGGTTCTATACTCAGTGATGCCGTTGGAGTTGATGGACTCACTTATCTTCCAAGCCTTCCGCTGTTATCGTTATTAGATGGACTTAAGCCATATTTATTTGTAATAAGTTCTCTTATGAGACACTCGATGTAATAAGTGTGTGATTGCTACTCTGCTATAAATCCTACGAGTACTGTGTGGTGTTAGCATTACTGATCCAGGGATGACACTGGAGCACAGAGATCAGACTATTTGAGGTCTGGTCGCTACAAAGGCCCAGTGCAAATTGCTGTTTTTTTTGCCTATTTTAGTGTTTCGCAGAAAAGGACTATCAAACGGAATCCAAACAGAATGAAACCTTCGGGAGAGTTATTTTTGGAACAAACGTGATCCAGGGACTTGGATTAGACGTCAAGAAATCAACGAGGAGGCCACGAGGCAGGGAGGCGCGCCTGCCCCCTGGGCGCACCCCCACCCTCGTGGGCCCCTCGTAGCTCCACCGACCTACTTCTTCCTCCTATATATGTCCATATACCCCGAAAACATCCAGGAGCACCACGAAACCCTATTTCCACCGCCGCAACCTTATGTACCCAAGAGATCCCACCTTGGGGCCTTTTCAGGAGCTCCGCCGGAGGGGGAATCGATCATGGAGGACTTCTACATCAACACCATAGCCTCTCCGATGATGTGTGAGTAGTTTACCACAGACCTTCCGGTCCATAGTTATTAGCTAGATGGATTCTTCTCTCTCTTTGGATCTCAATACAATGTTCTCCTCGATCTTCTTGGAGATCTATTCGATGTAACTCTTTTTTGCGTTGTGTTTCTCGAGATCGGATGAATTGTGGGTTTATGATCAAGTTTATCTATGAACAATATTTGATTCTTCTTTGAAATATTTTATGTATGATTGGTTATCTTTGCAAGTCTCTTCAAATTATCAGTTTGGTTTGGCCTACTAGATCGATCTTTCTTGCAATGGGAGAAGTTCTTAGCTTTGGGTTCAATCTTGTGGTGTCCTTTCCCTGTGACAGCAAGGGAAGTAAGGCATGTATTGTATTGTTGCCATCGAGGATAAAAAGATGGGGTTTATATCACATTGCTTGAGATTATCCCTCTACATCATGTCATCTTGCCTAATGCGTTACTCTCTTCTTATGAACTTAATACTCTAGATGCATGCTGGATAGCGGTCGATGTGTGGAGTAATAGTAGTAGATGCAGAATCGTTTCGGTCTACTTGTCGCGGACGTGATGCCTATATACATGATCATGCCTAGATATTCTCATAATTATGCACTTTTCTATCAGTTGCTCGACAGTAATTTGTTCACCCACCGTAATACTTATGCTATCTTGAGAGAAGCCACTAGTGAAACCTATGGCCCCCGGGTCTATCTTTTATCATATAAGTTTCCAATCTATTTTATTTTGCATTCTTTACTTTTAATCTATATCATAAAAATACCAAAATATTTATCTTATTATTATTATCTCTATCAGATCTCACTCTCGTAAGTGATCGTGAAGGGATTGAAAACCCCTTTATCGCGTTGGTTGCGAGGTTCTTATTTGTTTGTGCAGGTACGAGGGACTTGCGTGTAGTCTCCTACTAGATTGATACCTTGGTTCTCAAAAACTGAGGGAAATACTTACGCTACTTTGCTGCATCACCCTTTCCTCTTCAAGGGAAAACCAACGCAGTGCTCAAGAGGTAGCAATCGACCTCTATCCAGCATGCATCTAGAGTATTAAGTTCATAAAGAGCGGAGTAATGCATTAAGTAAGATGACATGATCCAGAGGAATTAACTCAAGCAATATGATGAAAACCCCACCTTTTTATCCTCAATGGCAACAATACAATATGTGCCTTGCTTCCCCTACTGTCACTGGGAAAGGACACTACAAGATTGAACCCAAAGCTAAGCACTTCTCCCGTTGCAAGAAAAACCAATCTTGTTGGCCAAACCAAACCGATAGTTCGAAGAGAACTACAAAGATATCAAATCCTGCATAAAAGAATTCAGATAAGATTCAAATAATATTCATATATAAGCTGATCATAAATCCACAATTCATCAGATCTTAGCAAACACACCGTAAAAAATTATTACATCAAATAGATATCCAAGAACATCGAGGAGAACAAGGTATTGAGATTCAAAGAGAGAGAAGAAGCCATCTAGCTACTAGATATCGACCTGTAGGTATGTGGTAAACTACTCACGCTTCATCGGAAGGGCAATAGAGTTGATGTAGAAGCCCTCCGTGATCGAATCCCCCTTCGACAGGGTGCCGGAAAAGGTCCCTAGATGGGATCTCATGGGTACAGAAGGTTGCAGCGGTGGAAAAGTGTTTTCGTGGATGCCTCTATTGGTTTGGGGATATATGGGAATATATAGGTGAAAGAATTAGGTCAGGAGGTGCATGAGCGGCCCACAAGGGTTGGGGGCGCACCCTACCCCCCTGGGCGCGCCCTCCATCCTTGTGGCCACCCCATGGCTCCTCTGACTTCATGTCCAAGTCTCCTGGTTGTCTTCTGGTCCAAGAAAAATCATCACGAAGGTTTCATTCCGTTTGGACTCCATTTGGTATTCCTATTCCGCGAAACTCAAAAACAGGGAAAAACCAGGAACTAGCACTGGGCTCTAGGTTAAAAGGTTAGTCCCAAAAATAATATAAAATAGCATATTAATACATATAAAACATCCAAAACAGATAATATAATTGCATGGAACAATAAAAAATTATAGATATGTTGGAGACGTATCAAGCATCCCCAAGCTTAATTCATGTTCGTCCTCGAGTAGGTAAATGATAAAAACAAATTTTTTGATGTGGAATGCTACCTAACATATTTATCCATGTAATTTATTTATTGTGGCATGAATGTTCGGATCCATAAGATTCAAACAAAAGCTTAATATTGACATAAAAACAATAATACTTCAAGCATACTGACAAGGCAATTATGTCTTCTCAAAATAACATGGCCAAAGAAAGCTTATCCCTACAAAATCATATAGTCTGGTTATGCTCCATCTTCATCACACAAAATATTCAAATCATGCACAACCCCGATGACAAGCCAAGAAATTGTTTCATACTTTTGATGTTCTCAAACTTCTTCAACTTTCATGCAAATACATGAGCGTGAGCCATGGACATAGCACTATAGGTGGAATAGAAAGTGGTTGTGGAGAAGACAAGAAGAAGGAGATAGTCCCACATTAACTGGGCGTATCAACGGGCTATGGAGATGGCCATCAATAGATATAAATGTGAGTGAGTAGGGATTGCCATGCAACGGATGCACTTAGAGCTATAAGTTTATGAAAGCTCAAAATGAAACTAAGTGGGTGAGCATCCAACTTGATTGCTCACAAAGACTTAGGGCAATTTGAGGAATCCCATCATTGGAATATACAAGCCAAGTTCTATAATGGAAAATTCCCACAAGTATATGAAAGTGTCAACATAGGAGACTCTCTATCATGAAGATCACGGTGCTACTTTGAAGCACAAGTGTGGTAAAAGGATAGTAACATTGCCCCTTCTCTCTTTTCTCTCATTTTTATTTGGGCCTTGTCTCATATTTTGGCCTCTTTTTTTCGTCCAGAGTATCATCCCGACTTCTAGGGGAATCATAGTCTCCATCACCCTTTCCTCACATGGGACAATGCTCTAATAATGAAGATCATCATACTTTTATTTACTTACAACTCAAGAATTACAACTCGATATTTAGAACAAAATATGACTCTATATGAATGCCTCCGGTGGTGTACCAGGATGAGCAAGGAATCAAGAGTGACATGTATGAAAGAAATATGAATGGTGGCTTTGCCACAAATATGATGTCAACTACATGATCATGCAAAGCAATATGACAGTGATGAAGCGTGTCATAATAAACGAAACGGTGGAAAGTGGCATGGAAATATATCTCGGAATGGCTATGGAAATGCCAAAATTGGTAGGTATGGTGGCTGTTTTGAGGAAGGTATATGGTGGGTTTATAGTACCGGCGAAAGTTGCGCGGCACAAGAGAGGCTAGCAATGGTGGATGGGTGAGAGTGCGTATAATCCATGGACTCAACATTATTCATAAAGAACTCACATACTTATTGCAAAAATCTATTAGTTATCGAAACGAAGTACTAGATGCATGCTCCTAGGGGGATAGATTGGCAAGAAAATACCATCGCTCGTCCCCGACCGCCACTCATAAGGAAGACAATCAATAAATAAATCATGCTCCGACCTCATCACATAACAGTTCACCATACGTGCATGCTATGGGAATCACAAAATTTAACACAAGTGTTTCTCAAATTCACAATTACTCACTAGCATGACTCTAATATCACCATCTTTATATCTCAAAACAATCATAAGGAATCAAACGTCTCATAGTATTCAATGCACTTTATATGAAAGTTTTTATTATATCCCTCTTGGATGCCTATTATGTTAGGACTAAATTTATAACCAACGCAAATTACCATGTTGTTTAAAAACTCTCAAAATAATATAAGTGAATCATGAGAGTTCATCAATTTCTATAAAATAAAATCACTGCCGTGCTCTAAAAAGATATAAGTGAAGCACTAGAGCAAAATTGCCTAGCTCAAAAGATATAAGTGAAGCACATAGAGCATTCTAATAAATCACGATTCATGTGTGTCTCGCTCAAAAGGTGTGTACAACAAGGATGATTGTGGCAAACTAAAAAAAGACTCAAATCATACAAGACGCTCCAAGCAAAACACATATCATGTGGTGAATAAAAATATAGCCTCAAGTAAAGTTACCGATATACAAAGATGAAAGAGGGGATGCCTTCCGGGGCATCCCCATGCTTAGGCTCTTGGTTTTCCTTGAACATTACCTTGGGGTGCCTTGGGCATCCCCAAGCTTGGGCTCTTGCCACTCCTTATTCCATAGTCCATCAAATGCTTACCCAATACTTGAAAACTTCACAACACAAAACTGAACAGAAAATCTCATAAGCTCCATTAGTATAAGAAAAGAAATCACAACTTTTGGTACTATTGTGAACTCATTATTTATTTATATTGGTGTAATATCTACTGTATTCCAACTAATCCATGGTTCATACCCCCAGATACTATCCATAGAATCATCAAAATAAGCAAACAACACATAGAAAACAGAATCTTTCAAAAACAAAACAGTGTGTAGAAATCTTGATATTTAGAATACTTTTGTAACTCACAAAATTCTGAAAAATTAGGACAACCCAAGCAATTTGTTTACTAATCTTCTGAAAAAAGAATCAGTATTTTATCACGCGTCTCTTAAAAACGAGAATTGTTTTCCTGAGCGCAAAAGTTTCTATTTTTCAGCAAGATCAAATCAACTATCACCGTAAGCTACCCCGAAGGTCTTACTTGGCACAAACACTAAATTAAACACAAAACCACATCTAACCAGAGGCTAGATGAACTATTCAAAGAAAAAAGGAACTAAAAGCAAAAACAAAAATAAAATTGGGTTGCCTCCCAACAAGCGCTTTTCTTTAAAGCCTTTTAGCTAGACATTGGTAATTTCTATGATGCTCACATGAAAGACAAGAATGAAGCATAGATAGAGCATCATATAGCACACGAAAAACACATCTAAGTCTAACATACTTCCTATGCATAGGTATTTTATGAGCAACCAAATCAAGACAAGCAAAAACCACCATATGCAAGGAAGAAGGAAGAAACAATAGCAATCTCAACATAACGAGATGTAATTTTGTAACATCAAAATTTCTACAACCATGTTTTCCTCTCTCATAATAATTATATGTAGGATCATAATCAAATTCAACAATATATCTATCATATAAAACTTTCTCTTCATGATCCACATGCATGCAAAGTTGACACTCTTCCGAAATAGTGTAATTATCATAAAATAAAGTCATGACCTCTCTGAACCCCCCTTTATCAAAAATTTCATAAGATTGAATATTCTCCAAATATGTGGGATCTAAAGTCGACACTCTTCCAAACCCACTTTCAATATTATTGCAAACATTATTATCAATCTCATATTCATCATGGGGCTTAAATAAATTTTCAAGATCATAGGAAGAATCACCCCAGTCATGATCATTGCAACAAGTAGTAGACATAGCAAAATTAGCATCCCCAAGCTTAGGGTTTTGCATATTATTAGCACAATTGACATTAATAGAATTTACAGTAACATTATTGCAATCATGCTTTTTATTCAAAGATCTATTGTGAATCACTTTATAAAGCACTTCATCATAATTTCCAAATTCACGGATTTCAAGCAAAAGTCCATAAAGATAATCTAGTGCACTCAACTCACTAGCAATTGGATCATCATAATTGGATCCTTTAAAAAGATTAGCAAGTGGATGGGGTCCATAAACTCTTAGCAAGTGAAGATGCAAGCAAAAGGAAGGCACATGGTAACATAAGATCGATCGGAAGAAGGGCGAAGAAAAGGGCAAATCTTTTCGGAAATCGTTTTAGAAGTGGGGGAGAGGAAAACGAGAGGCGAATGGTGAATAATGTAATGCAAGAGATGAGAGTTTATGATGGGTACCCGGTATGGCTTGACTTGGCGTAGATCTCCCCCGCAACGGCACCAGAAATTCTTCCTGCTACTTCTTCAGCTTGTGTTGGTTTTTCCGTTGAAGAGGAAAGGGTGATGCAGCAAAGTAGAGATAAGTATTTCCCTCAGTTTGATAACCAAGGTATCAATCCGGTAGGAGATAACGCACAATTCACCGAATAATAGCACAAACAATCAAACAACTTGCACCCAACGCGATAAAGGGGTTGTCAATCTCTTCACGGTTACTTGCAAAAGTGAGATCTGGTAGAGATAGATAAAAGTAAACAGACGGTAAAGTAAATATTTTTGGTATTTTTGGTTTATAGATTGGAAAGTAAAAGATTGCAAAATAGTAGATCAGAAACTTATATGATGGAAAATAGACCCGGGGGCCATAGGTTTCACAAGAGGCTTCTCTTAAGATAGAAAATATTGCGGTGGGTGAACAAATTACTGTCGAGCAATTGATAGAAACGCGCAAAGTTATGATGATATCTAAGGCAATGATCATGAATATAGGCATCACGTCTGTGTCAAGTAGACCAAAATGATTCTGCATCTACTACTATTACTCCACACATCGACCGCTATCCAGCATGCATCTAGAGTATTATGTTCATAAAGAACAGAGTAATGCATTAAGTAAGATGACATGATGTAGAGGAATTAACTCAAGCAATATGATCAAAACCCCATCTTTTTATCCTCGATAGCAACAATACAATATGTGCCTTGCTGCCCCTACTGTCACTGGGAAAGTACACCATAAGATTGAACTCAAAGCTAAGCACTTCTCCCATTGCAAGAAAAACCAATCTAGTTGGCCAAACCAAACCAATACTTCGAAGAGAATTACAAAGATACCAAATCATGCATAGAAGAATTCAGAGAAGATTCAAATAATATTCATAGATAATCTGATCATAAATCCACAATTCATCGGACCTCAGCAAACACACCGCAAAAAAGTATTACATCGAATAGATCTCCAAGAACATCGAGGAGAACATGATATTGAGAATCAAAGAGAGAGAGAAGAAGCCATCTAGCTACTAGCTATGAACCCATAGGTTTGTGGTAAACTACTCATGCCTCATCAGAAGGGCAATAGAGTTGATGTAGAAACTACTCATGGTCTATGGTAAACTACTCATGCTTCTTTTTGTTTGTTTGTCGTTTCATTGATTCTGTTGGACTTGAATCTTGATGCTCTACTGCCGGTGGATTTTCCAAAGTTCTCTTGCCTATGCCAATTTTTTCTAAATCAACTATGTCAAATTGTTTCTTTTTCAAAGCATTCGTTAGTACTCCTACTTGTTAAGGAGGCAAATAGCTGAACTCTAGGCTCTTTTCTGAATGATAATAAATCTGTCTAAGAATAAAGAATTAATTTGTGCAGATTTCCCCTTGATTTGTGTACATGGGAAGTCATTTCTTCCTTGATTTTATAATAACGAATTAGGCATTTCTTGCTTACGAATAGCAGATTACATTCCCATTTATTGCATGGACAATAACATACATATATATAGTACTAGAGCAGCTAAGCTTACACATCATCAATATATAGTTAGCATAGGCAACCTTCATGTTTTATACTACTTTTGTAACTTATATAAGATGTATTTTGACACCGGTAGTATCAAAAATCGTCTTCTATTACGTTATGGAAGGAGTACTCAGTTGTGTCTGATTTCCTTATATTTCTTTCATGTATGCATTGCTCTACACCCAATCGATTGAATTGACGTATTTTGTGTAATGCGAGATTCTTGTTAAAATCTGGCTTATGTCCCATATTTTATGATAAAATAACAATGGCCTAACTTAAGACAGCTTCCTAGCAATTTATGGGATAACATCAAATTAGCTTAGTGTCGAGACGCTCTTGTGATCTTTCATAAAGTTGAAAGCCACCATGAAACAACATTTTTATTTTCTTTTCGAAGAGGTTCATTTAACTTGGCTGGTGCCATTCACACACTCCAAATTTCCTGGCGTAGATGCTTTGAGTGAGTTTCCTGTTCAAAGATATTATTGGGCCATCTAGCAAAGTAACTATATTTTGGTGGGGATAGATCCAACTTGTAGGGAGCTAATGAGACATGAAATGATTTATTTTGCTTGCTCTAATCATCTCATTTCATGGATAAAATTTCACTCAACTATCCGACATCATCACCCCCAAAAAAAGAATCTACGTCATTATCTAAATTTGTGGATAAAATTTCGCCCAACTATTCAACTATATGTTGGCAATGGCTTAAGAGACATTGGATTTTCCTTTTTACTCGAGGGGCATCACGGGCGGCGCACGCCTCCTCTCCCTTGAAGGTGGTGACTGATCGACACGAACATTGGGGGACAGGATCAGGGCGGAGAGTGAGCGGCCTGCAGGGGACTCCTCCTTAGAGGTTTTAAGGAGAGGTCACCAGCGAGAAATGTCATGTTATGGCGAGAAACTGAGCGAGATGGAGAGGGTCCGGTAGGAAAGGGAAGGGTGCATCATGGGGTAGGGTTTTTGTGTAGGGACCGTATGTTGTAGGTAATGGACAACCATATTTCTCCACCGCATATGGTATGAATTGGAGGGAGTCCTGACTGTCGGGATGGTTGAATTTTGGTGAGACCTATTGGGCACCAGTTTAATGTATGAACATGTTCAGATGTATGAGGAAGAAATGAGTTTCAATCTTGGAGACGAACTTAGTCATTTGTTTGACTTATTTTTATGCATTATAGCTCGTGGCAACGCATTGGCGTTCTACTAGTAGGATATAAGAAATGGGATCAACGCATGCTTTGAAAAGAACATGCTTTACTTCTTCATTACTTTGAAGTGAAGACATATAAGATAATATCCCGGGGTGGATGAAAACACAAAATAATGCAAAATGCAAAAAAGGGAAAGAAAAGGTATTTACATAGGAAGAATGTGCGCGGGTTTAGCTATAGAAACGTCGGAGCAGCGCGACGTTCCAAGGATTGAGTTCTAGATGCCTGTCCGTTGGATCTCAGATTTGATAAGCACCTCCGATGAGAACCTGGTCGATGATAAATGGCCCATACCACTTAGGTGAGAGCTTGTGTCTCCGCTTCTCCGGACATAGTCGCATGACCAGGTCTCCTACACCGAATTCCTTTGCGCGGACCTCCCTGCTATGGTAACTGATATGTCACTAATGTATCTATAATTTTTATTGTTCCATGCTATTAAAGTATCAATCTTTGATGTTTTATATACATTTACTAGCAACTTTATATCATTTTTGGGACTAACCTATTGACATAGTGCCCAGTGCAAGTTGCTATTTTTTGCTTATTTTTTACTTTGCAGAATATCAATACCAAACGAAGTCCAAATGCCACAAAACTTTTTAGAGATTTTTTTTCTGACAAGAAGACACCATGGAAGCTTCTGGAGTACATGAGGGGACGCTCGTGGGGCCCACTAGGCACTAGGGTCCGCCAAGGGCCTTCGCGCGCCCTGGTGTGTAGTGAGGCCCACGGGCACCCCCTTGACCTACCTCCTCCTATATAAATACTCTAAAATCCAAAAAACCTAGGGGAGTCGACAAAATACTTTTTCAGCCACCGCAAGTTCCAGAACCATGAGATCCAATCTAGAGGCATTTTCCGGCACTCTGCTGGAGGGGAAAACGATCACGGAGGGGTTCTTCATCATCCTTGCTGCCCCTCTGATGATGCATGAGTAGTTTACCATAGTCCTATGGGTCCGTAGTTAGTAGCTAGATGGCTTCTTCTCTCCTTTTGATCTTCAATACAATGTTCTCCTTGATGTTCTTGGAGATCTATTTGATGTAATGACTTTTTGCGGTGTGTTTGTTGGGATCCGATGAATTGTGAGTTTATGATCTATTATCTGAGTTTTCTCTAAAATCTTTTATGCTTGATATAGCCTCATATTTCTTCTCCGAATTACTCATTTATTTTGGCCAACTAGATTGATTTTTCTTGTTGTGGGAAGAGGTGCTTTGTGATGGGTTCGATCTTGCAGTGCTCAATCTCAGTGACAGAAGGAGACATGACACGCATGTATCATTCCTATTAATGGTAACAAGATGGGTTTTATTCATATGTGAGTTTATCTTGTCTACATCATGTCATTGTTCTTATTGCATTACTTTGTTTTTTCATGAACTTAATACACAAGATGCAAGCTGGATAGTGGCCGATGTGTGGAGTAATAGTAGTATATGCAGACATGAGTCTACTAATCTTGGACATGATGCCTATATACATGATCATTGACTTATATATCGTCATAATTATTTTCTTTTCTATCAATTTCCCAACAGTAATTTGTTTACCCACCGTGTGCTATTTTCTTGAGAGAAGCCTCTAGTGAAAACAATGACCCCCGGGTATATTTCCTATCATATTAAATCCAAAAATACCTTGCTGCAATTTTTCTTTATTTATTTTATTTCGTGTTTTAGTTAGATGTATTTATCAAATCTCATACAATTTAATCTATCTCAATACCGTTGAGGGATTGACAACCCCTTTACGCGTTGGGTTGCAAGTATTTGTTGTTTGTGTGCAGGTGCTATTTACATAGTGTTGCTTGGTTCTTCTACTGGATTGATAACCTTGGTTTCATATCTGAGGGGAATACTTACCTCTATTGTGCTGCATCATCCTCTCCTCTTCGGGGAAATACCAACGTGGGTTACACCAATCAGTAACGTCTTGCTTGCTACTAATAAATTGCAGAGCGGGCCTGAGCCACATTATGTTCCTCCACCAAGGCATCCAAGTCATCTTGCCGATCTATCTTGACTTCCCATTCCTCGTACATACATACCCGGGGTGCGTCATGGATTATATTGCAAGATAGTACTGCCTCGGCGTCATATACCATAGAGTATGCAATATATCCAGTGGACTGATTCGGTGTGGTGTGGAGCCCCCATAGGACGGAATATAGTTGCTCTACCCATTTGCAGTCTGCTTCTTTAAGGGAGAGTACTAGCCTTGGTTTGATACTACTAAGTATGATCCCATTGGCGCGTTCTACCTGTCCATTTGACTGCGGATGATAGACGGATGCGTAGTCGAGCTTTTTGCCCATCTTGGCACACCATGCTTTGACCTCCTTGGTTGTGAAGTTTGTCTCATTGTCTTTTATGATACTGTGGGGGATACTGTAATGGTGTACTACCCCAGAGATGAACTCGATTACTGGGATTGCTCCTGTCAAAGTAAGTGGTTTGCCTCGACCCATTTAGTAAACTTGTCCACCATGACAAGTAAATATTTTTTTACGTGACCCCCCCTTTAAGAGGTCCAATCATGTCCAGCCCCTAGACCACGAAATGCTATGTGATCGGGATAGTGCGGAGGGCCTTGGGGTCATGTGGCTTTGTTTGGCGAATACTTGATAGCCCGGGCAGCATTGTACTAATGTTGTTGCATCAACCCCTACTATCCGCTAGTAAAAACCAACTCAGAAAGCCTTGCTTACCAAGGTCCGAGAAGCGGCATGATGCCCGTTCATGCCGGCGTGTATTTCTTGTAGTAGCAATCTCCCTTCCTCTTCAGGTATACATCGCTGGAGGACCCCCGCGGTACTTAGCTTGTAGAGCTCACTGTCGTGCACCTTGTAGGTCTTAGACTGCCTGATGATCTGTTGTGCATCGGTTTGGTCTTTGGGGAGTTACTTCCAAATTAAGTATGCTAGGAGTGGCTTAGTCCAGGGTGCAATGACTGCGATGACCTCATGAGCCGTGGTCATTTTTTGGATGGCCGATCCTCCCACCATGTCTTCTTCACTGTCGTCCTTGGGTTGGGTGAATTACCCTAAATCATTTGACTCTGATGTTTGTTTGTCCTCCTCCAGACTACGGACGGCTTAAAGAGCCATTTGAGGAAGGTGTTTTCAGGAACTTTATCTCGTTTGGCGCCCATTCAGGCAAGAATATCGGTGGCCTGGTTACTATCTTGAGGGATATGGTGGAATTCAAGCCCCTCGAACCTAGCCAAGATTTTTAAGATGCATTCCCATAAGCTGTCATCTTCGGGTCCTTTGAGTTGAACCCGCCGTTAACCTAGGAGATGGCAAGGTTGGAATCTCCTCAGATCTTGAGGTGTTTAACACCCATTAAGTCTATTATCCGGAGTCCGTGCAAGAGGGTTTCATATTTGGCCGCATTGTTGGAGTCCGTGTACATGATTTGTAACATGTATCGAATGCTATCACCGGTTGGCAATGTAAGCACCACTCTAGCCCCTAGCCCAACAAGCATTTTTGAACCGCCGAAATACATGGTCCAATGTGAGTATGTGTTGTAATCTCTAGGGAGTTTGTCCTCTGTCCATTCGGCTATGAAGTCCGCCAACACCAGAGATTTAATAGCTCGGGGTGGCCGGTATGCTATTTCAAAAGGTAGGAGCTCTATTGCCCATTTGACTATACACCCCATTGCATTCTGGTTGTTAATTATGTTGCTTAAGGGTATGTCGGATGCGACGGTCACCGATCACTTTTGGAAGTAGTGCAAAAGTTTTCATGATGCCATAAAGATGACGTAAGCTATCTTTTGATAGTGAGGGTAGCGTTAAGACCTCAGAGACATAATAAATGGGTTTTTTTGGACTTGGAACTTGTGGCCCTCCATATTTCGTTCGACCACAAGTACTGCGCTGACCACCTGTTTCGTGGCCGAGATGTACAATATCATCAGCTCACACATGTCTGGTGCTGCCAGGATGGGGTTTGCGGCAAGGAAGGCTTTAATGTCTTCTAAGGTTGCCGCCGCCTCCTCGATCCATTTATAAGTCTTGGTTTGTTTCAGAAACTTATACAGAGGCAGGGCTTTCCCCCAAGTCTTGCACATGAAACGACTTAATGCCTCCATGCAACCAGTGAGTTTTTGAACATGTTTGAGCTCGGTTGGTACCTCTAATCGGTACAAGGCTCGCTTTTTCGCTGGATTGGCCTCGATTCCTCGACTGGATACTATGAAGCCGAGGAGCTTCCCCGATGGTACTTCGAAAGCACATTTCTTTGGGTTGAGTTTAATTTGGTATTCCCGCAAGCTGGCAAATGTATATTAGAGGTTGTTGACAAGTTTTCCAACATGTTTGGTTTTGATAACCTCATCGTCCACATAGGCCTCGACGATTTTTCCTATATGTTTTTCGAGGCATGATTGAATCATGCGCTGGTATGTAGCGCCAACGTTCTTTAGCCCAAAGGGCATTGTGTTATAGCAGAATAGCCTGTAGGGCGTGATAGATGTTGTTGCAGCTTGGTCGGAGTATTTCATCTTTATTTGATGGTATCCTAAGTAAGCATCCAGAAAGCACAGCGAATCATGTCCAGCTGTGGCATCCACGATCCGATTGATGTGTTGTAACGGGAAGGGGTCCTTCGAGCAAGCCTTATTGAGGTCTTTGAAATCGACACACAGATGGCAGGACCTATCCTTCTTTGGTACCATGACCAAATTGGCGAGCCAGTCAGGGTGTTTGACCTCTCATATGAATCCAACCTCGAGGAGTTTGGCTAGTTCCTCACCCATTGCTTGACACTTGGGTTCGGAAAAGTGCCGATCTGCTTGCTTGATAGGTTTATAGCCCTTTAAGATGTTGAAGCTGTGTTTGGCAAGCCTGTTGGGTAGTCCTGACATATCAGAAGGATGCCAGGCGAGTATATCCCAATTTTCCCTAAGGAAATTGCGAAGGGCCTCGTCAATCCCTAGCTCGAGGTTTGCCCCCATAGATGCTGTTTTATTTGGGTCTGTGGGGTGTACTTGGAATTTGACTATGTCGTCGACTGGTTTGAACGAGGTGGACATCGGCTATTTGTCGAGGACAACATTGTCTTGATTGACTTTGGCTCACAGTGACGGAAGCTCCCCGGCCGCTAGGTGTCAGTGCAACAAACCCTGGGTCCATTTCCCAGACCGTGCACATGCACAAGAGCAAGACCACGACACCAAGGCCAGAGCCGAAGCACAAGAGAACAGTTCTTCAAAGGACTAATGTGCAACATCAGAAGACCAAGACTAGCTAGAGAAGCATGATACTGCTAAGAGAGAAACCTCCTTTGCCGGGCAGGCGAGCCAGGCAAGGGTGATATGTCTCCAATGTATCTATAATTTTTTATTGTTCCATGCTATTATATTATCTGTTTTGGATGTTTAATGGGCTTATTTATACACTTTTATATTATTTTTGGGACTAACCTACTAACCCAAGGCCCAGTGCAAATTGCTGTTTTTTTGCCTATTTCAGTGTTTCGCAGAAAAGGAATAACAAACAGAATCCAAACGAAATGAAACCTTCGCGAGAGTTATTTTTGGAACAAACGTGATCCAGGGGACTTGGAGTAGATGTCAACAAAGAAATGAGGTGGCCACGAGGCAGGCAGGCACGCCTGCTCCCCTAGGCGCGCCTCCACCCTCGTGGGCCCCTCGCAGCTCCACTGACCTACTTCTTCCTCCTATATATATTCATATACCCCAAAAACATCCAGGAGCACCACAAAACCCTATTTCCACCACCGCAACCTTCTGTACCCAAGAGATCCCATCTTGGGGCCTTTTCCGGAGCTCCGCCGGAGGGGGAATCGATCACAGAGGGCTTCTACATCAACACAATAGCCTCTCCGATGATGTGTGAGTAGTTTACCAGAGACCTTCGAGTCCATAGTTATTATCTAGATGGCTTCTTCTCTCTCTTTGGATCTCAATACAATGTTCTCCTCAATCTTCTTGGAGATCTATTTGATGTAACTCGTTTTGTGGTGTGTTTGTCGAGATCCGATGAATTGTGGGTTTATGATCAAGTTTATCTATGAACAATATTTGATTCTTCTCTGAAATATTTTATGTATGAGTGGTTATCTTTGCAAGTCTCTTCGAATTATCAGTTTGGTTTGGCCTATTAGATTGATCTTTCTTGCAATGGGAGAAGTGCTTAGCTTTGGGTTCAATCTTGCGGTGTCCTTTCCCAGTGATAGCAGGGGCAGCAAGGCACGTATTGTCTTGTTTCCATCGAGGATAAAAATATGGGGTTTATCTCATATTGCTTGAGTTTATCCCCCTACATCATGCCATCTTGCCTATTGCGTTACTTTTTTATTATGAACTTAATACTCTAGATGCATGTTGGATAGCGGTCGATGTGTGGAGTAATAGTAGTAGATGCAGAATCGTTTCGGTCTACTTGTCGCGGACGTGATGCCTATATACATGATTATGCCTAGATATTCTCATAATTATGCACTTTTCTATCAATTGCTCGATAGTAATTTGTTCACCCACCGTAATACTTATGCTATCTTGAGAGAAACCACTAGTGAAACCTATGGCCCCCGGGTCTATCTTTTATCATATAAGTTTCCAATCTCTTTTACTTTGCAATATTTACTTTCAATCTATATCATAAAATACCAAAAATATTTATCTTATTATTATTATCTCTATCAGATCTCACTCTCGTAAGTGACCGTGAAGGGCTTGGCAACCCCTTTATCGCGTTGGTTGCGAGGTTCTTATTTGTTTGTGTAGGTACGAGGGACTTGCGTGTAGTCTCCTACTGGATTGATACCTTTGTTCTCAAAAACTAAGGGAAATACTTACGCTACTTTGCTGCATCACCCTTTCCTCTTCAAGGGAAAACTAACGCAGTGCTCAAGAGGTAGCAAGAAGGATTTCTGGCACCGTTGCCAGGGTGATCTACGCACAAGTCAAGAGATACCAAGTACCCATCACAAACTCGTAGCCCTCGCATTACATTATTTGCCATTTGCCTCTCGTTTTCCTCTCCCCCACTTCACTCTTGCCGTTTTATTCGCCCTCTTTTTCCGTTCACCTCTTTTGTTTACCTCTTGGTTGCTTTTGTGTTGGATTGTTTGTCACTATTCCAATACCAACAAGAATGATTTTATTAGCACTCCGATTTCTCCTCTTACCGATGCTAAATCTTGTGAGATTAATACTGTTTTGCTAAATCTTGTCATGAAAGATCCGTTTTCTGGCCTTCCTAGTGAAGATGCCGCTACCCATCTAAACAGCTTTGTTGATTTGTGTGATATGCAAAAGAGGAAAGATGTGGATAATGATATTGTTAAATTGAAGCTATTCCTATTTTCCCTTAGAGATCGTGCTAAAACTTGGTTTTCGTCTTTAACTAAAAATAGTATTGATTCTTGGAACAAGTGCAAAGATGTTTTTATCTCTAAGTATTTTCCTCCCGCTAAGATCATCTCTCTTAGAAACGATATTATGAACTTTAAGCAACTAGATCATGAGCATGTGGCACAATCTTGGGAGAGGATGAAATTAATGATTCGCAGTTGCCCTACTCATGGTTTGAATTTATGGATGATCATACAAAAAGTTTATGCTGGATTGAATTTTGCTTCTAGAATCTTTTAGATTCGGCCCGGGAGGCACTTTATGGAAATCACTTTAGGAGAAGCTACCAAACTCCTAGATAATATTATGGTTAACTATTCTCAATGGCACACCGAAAGATCTACTAGTAAAAAGGTTCATGCTATAGAAGAAATTAATGTTTTGAGTGGAAAGATGGATGAACTTATGAAGTTGTTTGCTAATAAGAGTGTTTCTTCTGATCCTAATGGTATGCCTTTGTCTACTTTGACTGAGAATAATAATGAATCTATGGATGTGAATTTGTTTGGTAGGAACAATTTTGGTAACAACGTGTATAGAGGAAACTTCAATCCTAAGCAGTATCCTAGTAATCCCTCTAATAATTATGGTAATTCCTACAACAATTCTTATGGAAATAATATTAAGATGCCCTCTGATTTTGCATCTAATATTAAAGAATTTATTAGTTCGCAAAAGAGTTTCAATGCTTTGATTGAAGGAAAAATGTAACATCCCAAATTTTCAATTTGGAATGTTATACATTAGGTCACCATGCATATCATATTTTATTTTGCTTTTGGTTTTGATCCTAGAAAATCCTAAGCAACTCAAGGACCCACGGAGAGAGTTGGGGATTTCGTTATTTACGTATTTGAGTTTTCTCAAATTATGTAAACAGGATCATTTGATTTTATTTATTTTATCATCAATTATTTCTATTACAAAAATATAAGAGAGGGAATAAAATGACTTTCCCAAAATATAGAAATATTGAGGATTTTAAAAAAAATCAAATAAGATTTATTTCGGAGTTTTTCGGTATTTTTATTTGAATTTAGGAAAAATGCGCGTTTCTCAAAGTTGTAGTTTGGGCCCAGATAAATGTTCACTTTATCGGGCTTGATTTTAGAAACCCGGCAAAATTTATTTCGTGATTTTTGGAGTCCGTTTAGTATTTATTTTTATTTTTCTTCCGAGCGGATTTATAAAAAAAACGGAACCGACTCCGGGCCGTACCCGGCCAGGAAACCTCCGCCCGGGGCCTTTAAATAGCGCCCGAGGCCCGCGAGAGAGAGCCAGCCTGCCACCACCGAAACCCTAGCCGCCGCCCTAGCCAGCCGCCGCCGCCCGCCGCCCGCCGTTGCCGTCGCCGGAGAGCGCGCCTTTCGAGGTTCGCCGCCGCCCCGTTTTTTTTCGTGCTGTTTTAAAAAAAAAATTCTGTTCGTCGTTTTTCTTTTTCGTCGGATTTTCCGCGGTTATTTTCTGATCGCGATTTCTGATCCGATTTTCGTTTTAGTATAACTTTTCGCTCGTTTATCGGAATCAGGCGATTCAAGCGCCTGGAGTTTCGTCTCGAAACCATCTTTCTGAATAATCAACTTAAACAAGTTTTTGCTACTGTAAAATTTGCCCTAGATTCAGATTACTAGAACGAAGTTGTTTTCTTTCACCGTTTGATCTCTTTTGCTTCGTTCGATTTGATTCTTTTGCCAACCAGGGTTCTTAAGTTGAACTTTCTGGTTAGATCTTCTATTTGAGTTTTACCTGTGCATTAGATGAGTACTTATTGTATGCTTGTTGTTTGTCTGCGATAGAATACCCGGAGTGCGCCGCCTGTTACGTTGAATCTCTAGGTTACGCGGATCATCAGCAAGGCAAGTAACACTTTGATCATACCTTTTCTACAACCTAGTTTTATTGCATTAGATCAATCCTCACACATTGCATGATTTGGATCTAATTAAAATGTGGGATGGGAAGTAGATGAGGTAGTACCTATTACCTGTTTTTTTATCAAACCTTTGGGAGTTACTTCTACGTTTGCTTATTATGCCGTGCTATGCTAGTAGACGTGGATTGGGTGAGTGATATCCATGACAGATGTGAGATTGTTAATTAATGGTTTATTTAAGGTGGCAACCTAACACACATCTGGGTGGATTGAGGCACCTGGGGTTTCCAGGACTTGCCTGTTTTCTTGGACCGCCACCCAGGCTCAAAGGGATCATGAGATTATTCATACTAGAAACTTCCGTGTGCAGCCACAAGCCATTATGGGCTCTGGCATAGTTGACTAAGTTGTGCAAACTCTTACAGTGGTAGACTAGCAAATGTAGGGGTTGTAGGTGGTACGGTCTACCCGATCGTAAGGTGCTAGCGCTTCTGAAAGACTATGTCTCGGTCATCCGTCTTCTCAAACACCATGTAGTGCGAGAAACCAAACGGAGGCGATTGAGTCTTGTGGGGAAAAGTGCGCAAACCTCTGCAGAGTGTAACAAACTAATCATGGTTAGCCATGTCCCCGGTTATGGACAAATCTTGAGTATCTAGTACCTGGATTATCATGTGAATCTCAACATGTTACTCTAAATTAATTTTGATGGGTTTTAATAATGTTACTTAATTGGGATTGAGAATGCTGTCAACCATTCTCAATGTTTCACAACCACCATGATAGTAATTAATTTTATTCCTTTGAAGTAGGGAAAAATTGGCTTTACGCAAAAACTGTAACCATAGAGCTTTCCACCAGCCAAATATGCATATAGTATAGTTGTTGCATTCCATTACTCTCTTTGTGTTACCTTGCCAGCATATTCCATGTGCTGACCCGTTTTCAGGCTGCAACGTTAATGTTGCAGACTTTTCAGACGACGATTGAGGAGTTTTAGGTCGTGGTTCTATACTCAGTGATGCCGTTGGAGTTGATGGACTCACTTATCTTCCAAGCCTTCCGCTGTTATCGTTATTAGATGGCCTTAAGCCATACTTATTGTAATAAGTTCTCTTATGAGACACTCGATGTAATAAGTGTGTGATTGCTACTCTGCTATAAATCCTCCGTGTACTGTGTGGTGTCAGCATTACTGATCCAGGGATGACACCAAAGCATAGGGATCAGACTGTTTGAGGTCTGGTCGCTACAGAGATGGTATCAGAGCACACGCTGACTGTAGGACACGACCACTAAGCCAAAGACCTAGATCACTAGATCACTCTCTTCCCTTCTGACTTCTCATCTTTTCTACTCTTTAGGATGGCGGATGCAAGGAACAAGTTCACACAACCAGATGAAGATACACCCTTTGGATGCCACTTGAAGGAAGTCAGTAGATACCTGAACATAGGAATACCAAGCTTCACGGGAACCTACAATGCCACTTTACCTGAAGAAGAGCGTTGGATGATTCAAGTTCAAGTTCCAGGAAGGAAGTTCATGCCAGTCACTGAGCCCATAGAGTTTTCTTTCGATGCACCAACTTGG